>NC_092166.1:84383353-84438353 GCF_045791955.1 Oncorhynchus clarkii lewisi | reverse complement strand
CAGTTACTACTACTACTACTATTACTGCTACTGCTACTACTACTACAGTTACTACTACTGCTACTGTTACTGTTGCTGCTACTGTTGCTTCTGCTACTTATTCTAAAATGGATACAATTATTTATTTTTTCTTGTCAATCTACACACAATCCCCATAATGACAAAGCAAAAGCACAATTTAATTAAAAAATACCTTATTTACATAAGTATTCAGACCCTTTGCTATGAGAATCGAAATTGAGCTCAGGTGCATCCTGTTTCAATTGATCATCCTTGAGATGTTTCTACAACTTGATTAGAGGCCACCTGTTGTAAATTAAATTGATTGGACATGATTTGGAAAGACACACACGCTGTCTATATAAGGTCCCACAGTTGACAGTGCATGTCAGAGCAAAAACCAAGCCATTAGGTCGAAAGAATTGTCCGTAGAGCTCCAAGACAGGATTGCGTCGAGGCACAGATCTGAGGAAGGGTATCAAAAAATGTATGCAGCATTTAAGGTCCCCAAAAACACAGTGGCCTCCATCATTCTTAAATGGAAGAAGTTTGGAACTACCAAGACTCTTCCCAGAGCTGGCCTCCAGGCCAAACTGAGCAATTTGGGAAGACGGGCCTTGGTCAGGGAGGTGACAATGACACGGCTGACTCAGATCTGGGACTCGGGCTACCTGTAGCCTGCATTGCCCCGCTACGGATCAGTTGATAGAGCATGGCGCTTGCAACAGACAGGATTGTGGGTTCGATTCCCAGGGCCGTCCCATGATGTAAAATATATAGCACACGTAAGTCGCTTTGGATAAAGCGTGTGCTATGTGGCATGTATTGTTACCAGCTTGCCTGCCTGTTGTCTGTAGCCCACTTTAGGCCTACCTACACAACCGTGAGAGATGAGTTCACCATGATCTCATTAGACTCATTATGAGTCATCCCCATAGTAACGAGAGAAGCCACTGCGTGGTTCTGAAAACGAGGGCCACGTCAGGTGTCGGTTGGGTTAACGGATGTCACCGGGTTGTAGAGGTTACATATTGATGTGTGTGAAGCTATAATTAGGCTCTGCTTTTTTTATACTGTTGGGCTACTTTGTGGGAAATGTTAAAATAATTCATGATAAGATCATAAGCTCATTTTTTGTTTTCTGTTGTAAACCTATTTTGTTACCGTGTTCCCTAATGAACCCCCCATGTTCTATCTATCAGTCCCTGACTGATTTCCTTATATGAACTGTGACTCAGCCAAAAATCTTTGAAATTGTTGCATGTTGCGTTTATATATTATTTTGTTCAGTGTACAATGTTTTGTATTAACCTCCATTTTGAGATCGTAGCAGTGGGATAAGGAGTAGTTCCTCTGCGTGTCTGAAACACCTCAAATACGTCATGAGGATTGTATCTCGTAGGTCTCCCACGTTTGACCAGTATTTCTGTTTGTTTTTTTTACCTTGAATGCACATGACGCAAACATGTCTCACCTCTCGACAGTTTGTCCCGCATTTCTCACCTATTGCCTTCTGTTTCTCCTCTGTAGGGAAATGAAGCAAGTTACCCCCTGGAAATGTGCTCGCATTGTAAGTGTCTTTCATTTACTAACTGCCCGTTCTTAGCCAGAAAAGGAAACCTCCTCCCTCTGCCCTCTCCTACTTTTGCTTGTCTGGTCTTGCTTGCTGTATCTGTTTCCTCAGACTAGCCGACATTGTCATAGAGCTTCAAACGCTCCAAAGAAACCCAACCAAAACACAGACAGCGTAGATATGTAGATTAAACTAAGACGACACTGAGGGGCTCTGCCAGGCGTTCTGCTGGAACCAGGGGAGACGCACAGGGACAAGCAAGCAGCCTGAGGAGAGACTTAATTAGTCTGAGATATATCCAGCTCCATAAGGACCCCCCCCCCCCTCTCCCCACAGACCATGCTTCTCCTCCAACCTTCCTCTCCCTATATCAACAGCTGTTCACCTCATCAGCCAGACAGGCAGAAAAAAGAGAAAGACAGAAATAGTGACAGACAGACAGACTGATGGTCCCAATTCTCTCCCTAGTCCTTGTCCTTGGCCCCAACTCTTCAATGTTTGTTTGCAATACTGTTGAAGCTCCACTCCAATGCTCAGACAGACAGACAGACAGACAGACAGACAGACAGACAGACAGACAGATACTCCCGTGACTATCCCTCAGCCCAATTACTATTCTTCCTCCGCCTCCCCACACTTGTTCACTTCCCTGAAGGATTTTAAAAGCTTTGGGAATTGAACCTCTTACCCCAGCTCCAATATCCATCATGAGCTAATGGCTAACCCACTAAGCTAAATGTGTAGCGTCTTTGGTCAAGGAACTCTCGTCTCTCAGCTGGCTTGGGCCTGCTGCTGGCTGGGGCCTGCTGCTGGCTGGGGCCTGCTGCTGACTGGGGCCTGCTGCTGGCTGGGGCTTTCTGCTGGCTGGTGCCTTCTGCTGGCTGGTGCCTGCTGCTGGTCGGGGCCTGCTGCTGACTGGGGCCTGCTGCTGGCTGGGGCTTTCTGCTGGCTGGTGCCTGCTGCTGGCCGGGGCCTGCTGCTGGGCTGAACCAAGGTTGTGGGTCACATGACATTGAATGTGTGAGCTACTTCGGATTGCTTTAGTTAAGCCCCTGAAGTTCATTAGTTATTGAGCCTCACTGTTTGCAGCTACTATGTCAACTTCACCCAAAGACAGATCTGTAAAGTTAGGCTTCAATCACCACATCCAGACCAGTACAATAGATTCAACAGGTTATGACACTTTATGACCAGGCAAGTTTACACACACACTGGTGCTGTTATTGTCATTTTCATGACATTTTCTCTTGTACTTTATTTCAGAATTATTATTATTATTTTATTTTTTTTACAGATTTTATGGATTTTACTACAATTTCTACAATTACCAACTCAAAAAATGCAAAAAAAAAGTCCAAAACAAATCTATTTATAATACTTTTTATTATTGCTCCCCTAATGAATAGTTCTTTATTACAGAGTAAAACAGCACAGATTTGTTTTTACATTTACAATTCTATTATTAACATTTATTTAGCAATTTACCTCATTACCATAACACAATTATTTTCTTCTTCTAATATTCCCTAAATACATTATCAATACATTATCAATACATTATCAATACATTATCAATACATTATCAACCTGTGCAGAGATTCAGTAACGCAATACATTATCAATACATTATCAATACATTATCAATACATTATCAATACATTATCAACCTGTACAGAGATTCAGTAACCCAATACATTATCAACCTGTACAGAGATTCAGTAACGCAATACATTATCAACCTGTACTGAGCTCTATCAGAGATTCAGTAACTCAATACATCATCAACCTGTACTGAGCTCTATCAGAGATTCAGTAACTCAATACATTATCAACCTGTACAGAGATTCAGTAACGCAATACATTATCAACCTGTACAGAGATTCAGTAACGCAATACATTATCAACCTGTACAGAGATTCAGTAACGCAATACATTATCAACCTGTACTGAGCTCTATCAGAGATTCAGTAACTCAATACATCATCAACCTGTACTGAGCTCTATCAGAGATTCAGTAACTCAATACATTATCAACCTGTACAGAGATTCAGTAACGCAATACATTATCAACCTGTACAGAGATTCAGTAACGCAATACATTATCAACCTGTACAGAGATTCAGTAACCCAATACATTATCAACCTGTACAGAGATTCAGTAACGCAATACATTATCAACCTGTACAGAGATTCAGTAACGCAATACATTATCAACCTGTACAGAGATTCAGTAACGCAATACATTATCAACCTGTACAGAGATTCAGTAACGCAATACATTATCAACCTGTACAGAGATTCAGTAACGCAATACATTATCAACCTGTACAGAGATTCAGTAACCCAATACATTATCAACCTGTACAGAGATTCAGTAACGCAATACATTATCAACCTGTACAGAGATTCAGTAACCCAATACATCATCAACCTGTACAGAGATTCAGTAACCCAATACATCATCAACCTGTACAGAGATTCAGTAACCCAATACATTATCAACCTGTACAGAGATTCAGTAACCCAATACATTATCAACCTGTACAGAGATTCAGTAACGCAATACATTATCAACCTGTACAGAGATTCAGTAACCCAATACATTATCAACCTGTACTGAGCTTCAGTAACCCAATACATCATCAACCTGTACTGAGCTCTATCAGAGATTCAGTAACCCAATACATCATCAACCTGTACTGAGCTCTATCAGAGATTCAGTAACCCAACACATTATCAACCTGTACTGAGATTCAGTAACCCAATACATCATCAACCTGTACTGAGCTCTATCAGAGATTCAGTAACCCAATACATCATCAACCTGTACTGAGCTCTATCAGAGATTCAGTAACCCAATACATTATCAACCTGTACAGAGATTCAGGAACCCAATACATCATCAACCTGTACTGAGCTCTATCAGAGATTCAGTAACCCAATACATCATCAACCTGTACTGAGCTCTATCAGAGATTCAGTAACCCAATACACCATCAACCTGTACTGAGCTCTATCAGAGATTCAGTAACCCAATACATTATCAACCTGTACTGAGCTCTATCAGAGATTCAATAACTCAATACATCATCAACCTGTACTGAGCTCTATCAGAGATTCAGTAACCCAATACATTATCAACCTGTACTGAGCTCTATCAGAGATTCAATAACTCAATACATCATCAACCTGTACTGAGCTCTATCAGAGATTCAGTAACTCAATACATCATCAACCTGTACTGAGCTCTATCAGAGATTCAGTAACCCAATACATGGTCTTCACAATGATAGTGGATTTTTGCAAATGCGTCAGGGTTTTGTAACTCAATTTTCTACAGACATGTTTAAAACTGGTTTAATGAGAATCATCCATAAACACACACACACACACACACACACACACACACACACACACACACACACACACACACACACACACACACACAAACACACACTGCACTGGCAGCAGTCAGTACCTGAAACTGTTTCTGCCTGTTTGAGCCTCCAAAAATAACCATGGCCTGCTTGTTGGAGTTCCTTGTTGCTAGGGGTTTCCCAGAGCCAGAGCAACGGTTGTCAAGGGGAGGGGTTAGGGAGGGGAGCAGGTTTTTTTTTTTCTTCTCATGACCACATTGCTATAAATATTGAACCATCTCTCAGCCTGCGACACGCACGCACACACACACACACACACACACACACACACACACACACACACACACACACACACACACACACACACACACACACACACACACACACACACACACACACACACACACACACACACAGCAGCAGCATTCATTAACTGCATTCCTTTGGTGTCATCCTGACTGGCCAGATATCAGATTTCACTAATGTACAGAGGCCTGATTCACCTCTGGCCCCTCCACACACTGGCCTAGATGAGGGTGAAGGAGAGTGGGAGAGAGAGAGAGACAGAGAGAGATGCAGAGAGAGAGACAGAGAGAGACAGAGAGAGAGAGAGAGAGAGATGCAGACCGGGAGTTAGAGGGGGAGAGAGAGAGACAGAGAGAGAGAGAGAAGAGAGAGAGAGAGAGATGCAGACCGAGAGTTAGAGGGGGGGAGAGAGAGAGACAGAGAGAGATGCAGAGAGAGAGACAGAGACAGAGAGAGAGAGAGAGAGAGATGCAGACCGGGAGTTAAAGGGAGAGAGAGAGAGAGAAGAGAGAGAGAGAGAGATGCAGACCAAGAGTTAGATGGGGAGAGGGAGAGAGAGAGACAGAGAGAGATGCAGAGAGAGAGAGAGAAGAGAGAGAGAGAGAGAGATGCAGACCGTGAGTTAGAGGGGGAGAGAGAGAGAGAGAGAGATGCAGAGAGAGAGAGAGAGATGCAGACCGAGAGTTAGAGGGGGAGAGAGAGAAAGAGAAGGAAAGAGTACTCTTTTTTTTTAAGTAAAAGGAAACTCCCGAGTAACACAATCCTACAGATACCTACCTATCTACAGGATCAGAGGTCAGAGTGGAGTTATCTCTCTGCCTCAGTGCCTGTACCTGTGGTTCCATTACAAAGCTTTATAATGTGTACAAGCCACCTACACCAGTAGCAAGTTCTATTCTTCGAGGTATCAGACTTTAACTATTGTATTCAGACTGTTCTACTAAATCATGTAGCTTACAGTCCAATTTATGCATTTGGAGATATTATGAATAGTGAAATCCTTACATGTAGATTTGATGTTGAGTTTGCTGCACACCAAAATCCCTTTAGCGAGCTATACAGTATATAGCCTACAGCATATATCCTACAGTATATAGCCTACAGCATATAACCTATAGTATATAACCTACAGTATATATCCTACAGTATATATCCTACAGTATATAACCTACAGTATATAACCTACAGTATATAACCTACAGTATATAGCCTACAGCATATAACCTATAGTATATAACCTACAGTATATATCCTACAGTATATATCCTACAGTATATAACCTACAGTATATAACCTACAGTATATAACCTACAGTATATATCCTACAGTATATATCCTACAGTATATAACCTACAGTATATAACCTACAGTATATATCCTACAGTATATAACCTACAGTATATATCCTACAGTATATAGCCTACAGTATATATCCTACAGTATATATCC
The DNA here is from genome assembly GCF_045791955.1 of Oncorhynchus clarkii lewisi. Classification (NCBI taxonomy): domain Eukaryota; kingdom Metazoa; phylum Chordata; class Actinopteri; order Salmoniformes; family Salmonidae; genus Oncorhynchus; species Oncorhynchus clarkii. The sequence goes on along the minus strand of NC_092166.1, from coordinate 84,431,648 downwards.
TACAGTATATATCCTACAGTATATAGCCTACAGTATATATCCTACAGTATATAACCTACAGTATATAACCTACAGTATATAACCTACAGTATATATCCTACAGTATATATCCTACAGTATATAACCTACAGTATATAACCTACAGTATATATCCTACAGTATATAACCTACAGTATATATCCTACAGTATATAGCCTACAGTATATATCCTACAGTATATATCCTACAGTATATATCCTACAGTATATAGCCTACAGTATATATCCTACAGTATATAACCTACAGTATATATCCTACAGCATATAACCTACAGTATATATCCTACAGTATATAACCTACAGTATATATCCTACAGTATATATCCTACAGTATATAGCCTACAGTATATAACCTACAGTATATAGCCTACAGTATATAGCCTACAGTATATATCCTACAGCATATAACCTACAGTATATATCCTACAGTATGTAACCTACAGTATATATCCTACAGTATATATCCTACAGTATATAGCCTACAGTATATAGCCTACAGTATATAACCTACAGTATATAGCCTACAGTATATATCCTACAGTTTATAACCTACAGTATATATCCTACAGTATATATCCTACAGTATATAGCCTACGGTATATAGCCTACAGTATATAACCTACAGTATATAGCCTACAGTATATATCCTACAGTATATATCCTACAGTATATAACCTACAGTATATAGCCTACAGTATATAGCCTACAGCACATATGTCAGAGTCAAGGCCCGCGGGCCACATCCGGCCCGCAAGAAGGTTTTTTACGGCCCCTGGGATGATCTTGATTTATTATTAGAACCGGCCCGCAGCAAGCCGGCAGCCCGCAGATCTTTTACACGCACCAATACTACATTTCCCACAATGCAAAGGTGACGCACCGAGCAGTAGGCTGCTTCATTTCAATATTTATTGGCACAGCAGTCGTCAGCATCACAGTAAAATTAACTTTCAGATACCCATCAAAAATGGCAAAACGGAAGGTGGATACTGAGAACCGGGGGTTTCAAACAAGGTGGGAGTCGGAGTATATGTTCACGAAGGTAGCTGGAAAACCTGTGTGTCTTCTGTGTGGAGAAAGTGTGGCGGTACTGAAAGAGTATAATCTGAGACGACATTATGAAACGAAACACGCGGACACACACGCGGACGCAACTGTCAAGGCCAGTTTTATTTTGGCAGAAGAGATCGCTAAATCAGCCCGGCCATTTACGGAGGGGGATTTCATCAAAAACTGCATGATTAAAGTTTGTGACGAAGTTTGCCCAGAAAAAAGGCAACTCTTTTTAAATGTGAGTCTGAGCAGAAACACCATTGCCGAGAGAGTAGACCAGTTGTCCATCAATCTAAAAGAGCAGCTTGTGAAAAAGGGAAAAGATTTTATTGCATATTCCTTGGCTGTGGATGAGAGCACCGACATTTCTGACATTGCCCAGTTGTCAATTTTCATCCGCGGAGTGGACTCCAACCTAAGCGTGACAGAGGAGTTTTTGGCTTTACGTCCTATGCATGGCACAACTACGGGGCATGATTTGTATGAAGAGGTGTCAAGATGTGTAAAAGAGATGGAGATGCCTTGGGAAAAACTCGTGGGTTTGACAACCGACGGAGCACCTGCGATGTGTGGACACAGGAGCGGACTGGTGGCGAAGATACGGGAAAAGATGCAAGAGGAAAACGCGACAGGTGAGCTGACAGCTTATCATTGTATCATACACCAGGAAGCGTTGTGCGGTAAAGCCTTGAAAATGGAGCATGTAATGAGCATCATCACGCGCACAGTTAACTTTATCAGAGCCAAAGGTTTGAATCACCGCCAGTTCAAGGCATTTCTGACGGAGTTAGAAACGGAGCATGGTGATTTGCCTTATCACACAGAGGTGCGATGGCTAAGCCAGGGAAAGGTGCTTCAAAGATGTTTCGAGCTTCGTGAGGAGATTTGTCTGTTCTTGGACAGCAAAGGGAAAGACACAACACAACTCCGAGACGAAATGTTTCTGTGTGAAATGGCTTTTCTGTGTGACATTACGAGTCATCTGAATGCAATAAACTTGCAGCTGCAGGGTCGGGATCGTGTCATCTCTGATATGTACAGTACAGTGAAGGCATTTAAAACCAAACTGACTCTGTGGGAGACGCAGATGCGGAAAGAAAATTTGAGCCACTTTCCCAGCTGCCAGACCATGAAAGAGAAGCTCTCTACCAGTGCGTTCCCGAGCACACAGTTGGCTGATAAAATAGGTATGCTTGCCGCTGACTTTCGACGCCGATTTGCTGACTTTGAAGCACAAAAAAGCAGGTTGGAACTGCTCGGTAACCCATTTGCTGTTGACGTGGAAAGCTCACCACCAAACCTCCAAATGGAGTTGATTGACCTCCAATGCAATGATGCACTGAGGGCAAAATATGCGGCAGTGGGTGCTGCGGAGTTCGCCCGTTTCCTCCCCGGCACAATGCCCCAGCTGCGCATCCAGGCTGCTCAAACGTTGTCTATGTTTGGCAGCACATACCTGTGTGAACAACTGTTTTCTTTGATGAACCTGAACAAAACATCACACAGAAGTCGACTTACTGCTGAACACCTCCACTCAATTCTGAGGATTTCTTCAGCTCAGAGCCTTACCCCGAACATTGATGAACTTGTGGAAAAGATGGGACACCACCAAGTATCACCCTCAACCTCAAACAAGTGAACATTACTGTGCAATCACATATTTAGAGTTTTTACTCAGTTCAAGTTTAAAAGTTAAAATTTAATATTTGTTTTCACTGCATGTTACTTCTCCTTAAACAAAGTGTTGTTTTTGATTAATAGATTTTTGCACTTTATTTTTTTGTATTTCAATCCAATTATATTTTAAAAATATTTCAGTTGAGTGGATGATAGAAAATTGCTATTATTGTTTTTTCTTTGAAGTAAATTTAGCCCACTTTTGCTAAAATAGAAAATATAGTCTACTGATGGTGCCTTGAATACCGGTTTCTTTCATTTAATGTTCATGTTATGGGGATATTTATATAAAGGAAATTTGTCTTTTGTGTCTGTTGAAAATTAAAGATTACTGACAGAGCCATAAGAAAATATTGCTTTATTTATCTGATCATATTGTAATATATTTGTTAGGTTTTCAGTAGGTTCAATTAGGTTCACTAGACTATATGCGTCATTTAAAAATTTTTCAATGAACATTCGAACAGTCCGGCCCTCGTCTTGTAGCTGATTTTTTTATTTGGCCCTCCGTCCATTTGACTTTGACACCCCTGGCCTACAGTATATATCCTACAGTGCATTCGGAAAGAATTCAGACCCCTTGACCTTTTCCAAATGTTGTTACGTTACAGCCTTATTCTAAAATGGAGTAAATAGTCCCCCCCCCATCTATCTACACACAATACCCCATAATGACATCACAATACCCCATAATGACATCACAATACCCCATAATGACATCACAATACCCCATAATGACGAAGCAAAAACAGGTTTTTATAAATTTTTGCAAATGTATAAAAAATAACTTTAAAAAACGGAGGGACCTCCCGAGTGTCGCAGCGGTCTAAGGCACTGCAGTGCTAGAGGCATCACTACAGATCTGGGTTCGATCCCAGGCTCTATCACAGCCGGGTATGATCGGGAGTCCCATAGGGTGGCTCACAATTGGCCCAGCGTTGTCTGGGTTAGGGGAGGGTTTGGCCGGGAGGGGCTTTACTTCCGATCACAGCCGGCTGTGATACAGCTCGGGATCGAACCCGGGTCTGTAGTGACACCTCTAGCACTGCAGTGCCTTAGACCGCTGCGTCACTCGGGAGGTCCCTTCTGAAGCCACTCCTGCGTTGTCTTGGCTGTGTGCTTAGGGTCGTTGTCCTGTTGAAAGGTGAACCTTCGCCTCAGTCTGAGGTCCTGAGCCCACTTGAGCTGGTTTTCATCAAGTACTTTGAGATGTATTTTGAGTCTCATAGCAAAGGGTCTGAATACTTATGTAAATAAGGTTGTTTTTTTTGGGTGATATTTCAGTTTTTTAAACCTGTTTTTGCTTTGTCATTATGGGGTATTGTGATGTCATTATGGGGTATTGTGATGTCATTACGGGGTATTGTGATGTCAGTATGGAGTATTGTGATGTCATTACGGGGCATTGTGATGTCATTATGGGGTATTGTGATGTCATTATGGGGTATTGTGATGTCATTACGGGGTATTGTGATGTCATTACGGGGTATTGTGATGTCATTATGGGGTATTGTGATGTCATTACGGGGTATTGTGATGTCATTATGGGGTATTGTGATGTCATTATGGGGTATTGTGATGTCATTATGGGGTATTGTGTGTAGATTGATAAGGAAAAATAAATAATTAAATCTATTTTAGAATAAAAACGTGTAAAAAGTCTGGTGGTCTTAATACTTTCCTAATGTAATATGTTAATTAGCAGATGCTTTTATCCAAAATAACTTATAGTCATGCGTGCATACATTTGACATTCCCGTGAATCAAATCCACATTCCTGGCTTTGCAAGCGTCATGCTCTACCAACTGAGACATACAGGACTACGGTCTAATGACCTGACCTTATTGTAGTATGATCTAAAATAAGGACGTGCGACAACGAGGTTCTAGCTCCCGCCTGTTTATTAACCTAACCCTCGCATGTCCTACATAGGTACGGATACCCCCAAGGGACATCCTACTACACTTATAATTCATTACATTTTCATCGCTCAACATTGGAGAGACAACTAATGAATACATTTACTCAAAAACGTTTCATTTTTCTAATAATCTCTCTCCAAAAAGACCCAAACTAGTGGTGAATACTGAGACACCAACTGGACCTGAACCTGGATCCAGAGCTGAATACTGAGACACCAACTGGACCTGGACCTGGATCTAGAGCTGAATACTGAGACACCAACTGGACCTGAACCTGGATCCAGAGCTGAATACTGAGACACCAACTGGACCTGGACCTGGATCTAGAGCTGAATACTGAGACACCAACTGGACCTGGACCTGGATCTAGAGCTGAATACTGAGACACCAACTGGACCTGGACATGGAGCTAGTGGTGAAGACTGAGACACCTGGACATGGAGCTAGTGGTGAATACTGAGACACCAACTGGACCTGGACATGGATCTAGAGCTGAATACTGAGACACCAACTGGACCTGGATCTAGAGCTGAATACTGAGACACCAACTGGACCTGGACATGGAGCTAGTGGTGAATACTGAGGCACCAACTGGACCTGGACCTGGAGCTAGAGCTGAATACTGAGACACCTGGACATGGAGCTAGAGCTGAATACTGAGACACCTGGACCTGCAGCTAGTGGTGAATACTGAGACACCTGGACATGGAGCTAGTGGTGAATACTGAGACACCTGGACATGGAGCTAGTGGTGAATACTGAGACACCCACTGGACCTGGAGCTAGTGGTGAAGACTGAGACACCTGGACATGGAGCTAGTGGTGAATACTGAGACACCTGGACGTGGAGCTAGTGGTGAATACTGAGACACCCACTGGACCTGGAGCTAGTGGTGAATACTGAGACACCTGGACATGGAGCTAGTGGTGAATACTGAGACACCTGGACCTGGAGCTAGTGGTGAATACTGAGACACCTGGACATGGAGCTAGTGGTGAATACTGAGACACCTGGACATGGAGCTAGTGGTGAATACTGAGACACCTGGACATGCAGCTAGTGGTGAATACTGAGACACTTGGACATGGAGCTAGTGGTGAATACTGAGACACCTGGACCTGGAGCTAGTGGTGAATACTGAGACACCCACTGGACATGCAGCTAGTGGTGAATACTGAGACACCTGGACATGGAGCTAGTGGTGAATACTGAGACACCTGGACATGGAGCTAGTGGTGAATACTGAGACACCCACTGGACATGGAGCTAGTGGTGAATACTGACACCCACTGGACCAGGAGCTAGTGGTGAATACTGAGACACCTGGACATGGAGCTAGTGGTGAAGACTGAGACACCTGGACATGGAGCTAGTGGTGAAGACTGAGACACCCACTGGACATGGAGCTAGTGGTGAATACTGAGACACCAGGACATGGAGCTAGTGGTGAATACTGAGACACCTGGACATGGAGCTAGTGGTGAATACTGAGACACCCACTGGACATGGAGCTAGTGGTGAATACTGAGACACCTGGACATGGAGCTAGTGGTGAATACTGAGACACCTGGACATAGAGCTAGTGGTGAATACTGAGACACCTGGACATGCAGCTAGTGGTGAATACTGAGACACCTGGACATGGAGCTAGTGGTGAATACTGAGACACCTGGACATGGAGCTAGTGGTGAATACTGAGACACCTGGACATGCAGCTAGTGGTGAATACTGAGACACCTGGACATGGAGCTAGTGGTGAAGACTGAGACACCAACTGGACATGGAGCTAGTGGTGAATACTGAGACACCAACTGGACATGGAGCTAGTGGTGAATACTGAGACACCTGGACCTGGAGCTAGTGGTGAATACTGAGACACCTGGACCTGGAGCTAGTGGTGAATACTGAGACACCTGGACATGCAGCTAGTGGTGAATACTGAGACACCTGGACATGGAGCTAGTGGTGAATACTGAGACACCTGGACATGCAGCTAGTGATGAATACTGAGACACCTGGACATGGAGCTAGTGGTGAATACTGAGACACCTGGACATGGAGCTAGTGGTGAATACTGAGACACCTGGACATGGAGCTAGTGGTGAATACTGAGACACCACCTGGACATGGAGCTAGTGGTGAATACTGAGACACCTGGACATGGAGCTAGTGGTGAATACTGAGACACCTGGACCTGGAGCTAGTGGGGAATACTGAGACACCTGGACATGGAGCTAGTGGTAAATACTGAGACACCTGGACATGCAGCTAGTGGTGAATACTGAGACACCTGGACATGGAGCTAGTGGTGAATACTGAGACACCTGGACATGGAGCTAGTGGTGAATACTGAGACACCTGGACATGGAGCTAGTGGTGAATCCTGAGACACCTGGACATGGAGCTAGTGGTGAATACTGAGACACCTGGACATGCAGCTAGTGATGAATACTGAGACACCTGGACTTGGAGCTAGTGGTGAATACTGAGACACCCACTGGACATGCAGCTAGTGGTGAATACTGAGACACCTGGACATGGAGCTAGTGGTGAATACTGAGACACCTGGACATGGAGCTAGTGGTGAATACTGAGACACTTGGACATGGAGCTAGTGGTGAATACTGAGACACCAGGACATGCAGCTAGTGGTGAATACTGAGACACCTGGACATGGAGCTAGTGGTGAATACTGAGACACCTGGACATGCAGCTAGTGGTTAATACTGAGACACCCACTGGACATGCAGCTAGTGGTGAATACTGAGACATCCACTGGACATGCAGCTAGTGGTGAATACTGACACCCACTGGACCAGGAGCTAGTGGTGAATACTGAGACACCAACAGGACATGCAGCTAGTGTTGAATACTGAGACACCTGGACATGGATCTAGTGGTGAATACTGAGACACCTGGACATGCAGCTAGTGGTGAATACTGAGACACCTGGACATGGAGCTAGTGGTGAATACTGAGACACCTGGACATGCAGCTAGTGGTTAATACTGAGACACCCACTGGACATGGAGCTAGTGGTGAATACTGAGACACCTGGACATGGAGCTAGTGGTGAATACTGAGACACCTGGACATGGAGCTAGTGGTGAATACTGAGACACCTGGACATGCATCTAGTGGTTAATACTGAGACACCCACTGGACATGGAGCTAGTGGTGAATACTGAGACACCTGGACATGCCTTTCAGAACTCATGTTAAAACACCACCTGCCTGATATCATACAAACCAAAATATATAAACCCACACCAACTTAGGATAGGTTTGTTCTAGCCCCTCCCTAACAGGAGAAACACAGAGATAAAGGCTCTGTTCAACAACCTAAAGAACAGGAAAAACACAAAGATAAAGGCTCTGTTCAACAACCTAAAGAACAGGAGAAACACAGAGATAAAGGCTCTGTTCAACAACCTAAAGAACAGGAGAAACACAGAGATAAAGGCTCTGTTCAACAACCTAAAGAACAGGAGAAACACACAGAGATAAAGGCTCTGTTCAACAACCTAAAGAACAGGAGAAACACAGAGATAAAGGCTCTGTTCAACAATCTAAAGAACAGGAGAAACACACAGATATAAAGGCTCTGTTCAACAACCTAAAGAACAGGAGAAACACAGAGATAAAGGGCTGGGGCTGTTTATACTACCCACATCGACAACAGATGTACATTCACTGAACTGGAAGATTTCAGGCAATGTTTGTAGAGAACTTGATCTTTGTGTTTGTTTCCGCCTGTGTTTTAAAGTATGTTGTTGTCTAAGGTCTGTATCAGGTCTGTTGGTGTATCAGGTCTGTTGTTGTATCAGGTCTGTTATTGTCTCAGGTCTGTATGAGGTCTGTTGTTGTCTCAGGTCTGTATCAGGTCTGTTGGTGTATCAGGTCTGTTGTTGTATCAGGTCTGTTGTTGTATCCGGTCTGTTGTTGTATCAGGTCTGTTGTTGTCTCAGGGCTGTATGAGGTCTGTTGGTGTATCAGGTCTGTTGGTGTATCAGGTCTGTTGTTGTATCAGGTCTGTTATTGTCTCAGGTCTGTATGAGGTCTGTTGTTGTATCAGGTCTGTTGTTGTATCAGATCTGTTGTTGTATCAGGTCTGTTGTTGTATCCGGTCTGTTGTTGTATCAGGTCTGTTGTTGTCTCAGGGCTGTATGAGGTCTGTTGGTGTATCAGGTCTGTTGTTGTATCAGGTCTGTTGTTGTATCCGGTCTGTTGTTGTCTCAGGTCTGTATGAGGTCTGTTGTTGTATCAGGTCTGTTGTTGTATCAGGTCTGTTGTTGTATCAGGTCTGTTATTGTCTCAGGTCTGTATGAGGTCTGTTGTTGTCTCAGGTCTGTATCAGGTCTGTTGGTGTATCAGGTCTGTTGTTGTATCAGGTCTGTTGTTGTATCCGGTCTGTTGTTGTATCAGGTCTGTTGTTGTCTCAGGGCTGTATGAGGTCTGTTGGTGTATCAGGTCTGTTGGTGTATCAGGTCTGTTGTTGTATCAGGTCTGTTATTGTCTCAGGTCTGTATGAGGTCTGTTGTTGTATCAGGTCTGTTGTTGTATCAGATCTGTTGTTGTATCAGGTCTGTTGTTGTATCCGGTCTGTTGTTGTATCAGGTCTGTTGTTGTCTCAGGGCTGTATGAGGTCTGTTGGTGTATCAGGTCTGTTGTTGTATCAGGTCTGTTGTTGTATCCGGTCTGTTGTTGTCTCAGGTCTGTATGAGGTCTGTTGTTGTATCAGGTCTGTTGTTGTATCAGGTCTGTTGTTGTATCAGGTCTGTTGTTGTATCCGGTCTGTTGGTGTATCAGGTCTGTATGAGGTCTGTTGTTGTATCAGGTCTGTTGTTGTATCAGGTCTGTATCGGGTATGTTGGTGTATCAGGTCTGTTGTTGTATCAGGTCTGTATCGGGTCTGTTGGTGTATCAGGTCTGTTGTTGTATCAGGTCTGTATCGGGTATGTTGGTGTATCAGGTCTGTTGGTGTATCAGGGTCTGTTGGTGTATCAGGTCTGTTGTTGTATCAGGTCTGTTGTTGTATCAGGTCTGTGGTTGTATCCGGTGTGTTGTTGTCTCAGGTCTGTATGAGGTCTGTTGTTGTATCAGGTCTGTTGTTGTATCAGGTCTGTTGTTGTATCAGGTCTGTTGTTGTATCCGGTCTGTTGTTGTCTCAGGTCTGTATGAGGTCTGTTGTTGTATCAGGTCTGTTGTTGTATCAGGTCTGTTGTTGTATCAGGTCTGTTGTTGTATCCGGTCTGTTGTTGTATCAGGTCTGTTGTTGTCTCAGGGCTGTATGAGGTCTGTTGGTGTATCAGGTCTGTTGTTGTATCAGGTCTGTTGTTGTATCCGGTCTGTTGTTGTATCAGGTCTGTTGTTGTCTCAGGGCTGTATGAGGTCTGTTGTTGTATCAGGTCTGTTGTTGTATCAGGTCTGTTGTTGTATCCGGTCTGTTGGTGTATCAGGTCTGTATGAGGTCTGTTGTTGTATCAGGTCTGTTGTTGTATCAGGTCTGTATCGGGTCTGTTGGTGTTTCAGGTCTGTTGTTGTATCAGGTCTGTATCGGGTCTGTTGGTGTATCAGGTCTGTTGTTGTATCAGGTATGTATCGGGTATGTTGGTGTATCAGGTCTGTTGTTGTATCAGGTCTGTATCGGGTCTGTTGGTGTATCAGGTCTGTTGTTGTATCAGGTCTGTATCGGGTATGTTGGTGTATCAGGTCTGTTGTTGTATCAGGTCTGTATGAGGTCTGTTGTTGTATCAGGTCTGTATGAGGTCTGTTGTTGTATCAGGTCTGTATGAGGTCTGTTGTTGTATCAGGTATGTTGGTGTATCAGGTATCAAATCAAATCAAATCAAATTTTATTTGTCACATACACATGGTTAGCAGATGTTAATGCGAGCGTAGCGAAATGCTTGTGCTTCTAGTTCCGACAATGCAGTAATAATCAACAAGTAATCTAGCTAACAATTCCAAAACTACTACCTTATAGACACAAGTGTAAGGGGATAAAGAATATGTACATAAAGATATACAGTGCCTTGCGAAAGTATTCGGCCCCCTTGAACTTTGCGACCTTTTGCCACATTTCAGGCTTCAAACATAAAGATATAAAACTGTATTTTTTTGTGAAGAATCAACAACAAGTGGGACACAATCATGAAGTGGAACGACATTTATTGTATATTTCAAACTTTTTTAACAAATCAAAAACTGAAAAATTGGGCGTGCAAAATTATTCAGCCCCTTTACTTTCAGTGCAGCAAACTCTCTCCAGAAGTTCAGTGAGGATCTCTGAATGATCCAATGTTGACCTAAATGACTAATGATGATAAATACAATCCACCTGTGTGTAATCAAGTCTCCGTATAAATGCACCTGCACTGTGATAGTCTCAGAGGTCCGTTAAAAGCGCAGAGAGCATCATGAAGAACAAGGAACACACCAGGCAGGTCCGAGATACTGTTGTGAAGAAGGTTAAAGCCGGATTTGGATACAAAAAGATTTCCCAAGCTTTAAACATCCCAATGAGCACTGTGCAAGCGATAATATTGAAATGGAAGGAGTATCAGACCACTGCAAATCTACCAAGACCTGGCCGTCCCTCTAAACTTTCAGCTCATACAAGGAGAAGACTGATCAGAGATGCAGCCAAGAGGCCCATGATCACTCTGGATGAACTGCAGAGATCTACAGCTGAGGTGGGAGACTCTGTCCATAGGACAACAATCAGTCGTATATTGCACAAATCTGACCTTTATGGAAGAGTGGCAAGAAGAAAGCCATTTCTTAAAGATATCCATAAAAAGTGTTGTTTAAAGTTTGCCACAAGCCACCTGGGAGACACACCAAACATGTGGAAGAAGGTGCTCTGGTCAGATGAAACCAAAATTGAACTTTTTGGCAACAATGCAAAACGTTATGTTTGGCGTAAAAGCAACACACCATCCCCACTGTCAAACATGGTGGTGGCAGCATCATGGTTTGGGCCTGCTTTTCTTCAGCACGGACAGGGAAGATGGTTAAAATTGATGGGAAGATGGATGGAGCCAAATACAGGACCATTCTGGAAGAAAACCTGATGGAGTCTGCAAAAGACCTGAGACTGGGACGGAGATTTGTCTTCCAACAAGACAATGATCCAAAACATAAAGCAAAATCTACAATGGAATGGTTCAAAAATAAACATATCCAGGTGTTAGAATGGCCAAGTCAAAGTCCAGACCTGAATCCAATCGAGAATCTGTGGAAAGAACTGAAAACTGCTGTTCACAAATGCTCTCCATCCAACCTCACTGAGCTCGAGCTGTTTTGCAAGGAGGAATGGGAAAAAATGTCAGTCTCTCGATGTGCAAAACTGATAGAGACATACCCCAAGCGACTTACAGCTGTAATCGCAGCAAAAGGTGGCGCTACAAAGTATTAACTTAAGGGGGCTGAATAATTTTGCACGCCCAATTTTTCAGTTTTTGATTTGTTAAAAAAGTTTGAAATATCCAATAAATGTCGTTCCACTTCATGATTGTGTCCCACTTGTTGTTGATTCTTCACAAAAAAATACAGTTTTATATCTTTATGTTTGAAGCCTGAAATGTGGCAAAAGGTCGCAAAGTTCAAGGGGGCCGAATACTTTCGCAAGGCACTGTATGAATGAGTGATGGTACAGAGCGGCATAGGCAAGATACAGTAGATGGTATTGAGTACAGTATATACATATGAGATGAGTATGTAAACAAAGTGGCATAGTTAAAGTGGCTAGTGATACATGTATTACATAAGGATACAGTCGATGATATAGAGTACAGTATATACGTATACATATGAGATGAATGATGTAGGGTATGTAAACATTATATAAGGTAGCATTGTTTAAAGTGGCTAGTGATATATTTACATCATTTCCCATCAATTCCCATTATTAAAGTGGCTGGAGTTGAGTCAGTGTGTTGGCAGCAGACACTCAATGTTAGTGGTGGCTGTTTAACAGTCTGATGGCCTTGAGATAGAAGCTGTTTTTCAGTCTCTCGGTCCCAGCTTTGATGCACCTGTACTGACCTCGCCTTCTGGATGATAGCGGGGTGAACAGGCAGTGGCTCGGGTGGTTGTTGTCCTTGATGATCTTTATGGCCTTCCTGTGACATCGGGTGGTATGTTGTTGTATCAGGTATGTTGTTGTATCAGATCTGTTGTATCAGGGTCTGTTGTTGTATCATGTCTGTTGGTGTATCAGGTATGTTGGTATATCAGGTCTGTATCAGGTCTGTTGGTGTATCAGGTCTGTTGATGTATCAGGTCTGTATCAGGTCTGTTGTTGTATGAGGTCTGTTGTTGTATGAGGTCTGTTGTTGTATCAGGGTCTGTTGTTGTATCAGGTCTGTTGTATCAGGGTCTGTTGTTGTATGAGGTCTGTTGATGTATCAGGTCTGTTGTTGTATCAGGCCTGTTGTTGTATCAGGCCTGTTGATGTATCAGGTCTGTTGATGTATTAGATATGTTGTTGTATCAGGCCTGTTGATGTATCAGGTCTGTTGATGTATCAGGTCTGTTGATGTATTAGGTATGTTGTTGTATCAGGCCTGTTGATGTATCAGGTCTGTTGATGTATTAGGTATGTTGTTGTATCAGGCCTGTTGATGTATCAGTTCTGTTGATGTATCAGGTCTGTTGATGTATTAGGTATGTTGTTGTATCAGGCCTGTTGATGTATCAGTTCTGTTGATGTATCAGGCCTGTTGATGTATCAGGTCTGTTGATGTATCAGGTCTGTTGATGTATTAGGTATGTTGTTGTATCAGGCCTGTTGATGTATCAGGTATGTTGTTGTATCAGGTCTACCTTTTACTGAGATATGTGGTTGTCTTGCTCTTGCCTACCTTGGTTGTAAGTGTAAGTCCCTCTGGATAAGAGGGTCCTCCAGTTAAATGACCTCACTGTAATGGAGCCTCTCTGCTCCCAATGTGTACTGTATGTTTAACTGCCTGGTTTCTCCCTCTCTCTTTTCTCCTCTCTCCTTCTCCTTCTCTCTTTTCTCCTGTCTTCTTCTTCTTCTCTCTTTTCTCCTGTCTCCTTCTCTTATTTCTCCTCTCTCTCTCTCTCTCTCTCTCTCTCTCCCTCTCTCTCTCTCTCTCTCTCTCTCTCTCTCTCTCTCTCTCTCTCCTCCAGTCGATGCTGATGAGATTAAGCGTCTGGGAAAGAGGTTTAAGAAACTGGACCTAGATAACTCTGGATCCCTTAGCGTGGAGGAGTTCATGTCCCTGCCTGAACTCCAGCAGAACCCGCTGGTCCAGAGGGTCATCGACATCTTCGACACCGATGGAAACGGAGAGGTGGACTTCAAGGGTAAGCCAGAGTAGACTGGTCCCAGATCTGTTGTCTCCTTCTATAGCCTGGTCCCAGATCTGTTGTCTCCTCAATTAGCCTGGTCCCAGATCTGTTGTCTCCTTCTATAGACTGGTCCCAGATCTGTTGTCTCCTTCTATAGCCTGGTCCCAGATCTGTTGTCTCCTTCTATAGCCTGGTCCCAGATCTGTTGTCTCCTTCTATAGACTGGTCCCAGATCTGTTGTCTCCTTCTATAGCCTGGTCCCAGATCTGTTGTCTCCTTCTATAGACTGGTCCCAGATCTGTTGTCTCCTTCTATAGCCTGGTCCCAGATCTGTTGTCTCCTTCTATAGCCTGGTCCCAGATCTGTTGTCTCCTTCTATAGCCTGGTCCCAGATCTGTTGTCTCCTTCTATAGCCTGGTCCCAGATCTGTTTGTTCTTTTTCCTACTCCATTATGCAAGACTATTCCATATGGAACAGACTGGCACGCACCAAGGCTAGAGACAGAGTACTCTACAATTTAAATGCAAAAATTGCTGAATATTATTATATATTAATAAAAAACCGTCATTTAACCAGGCAAGTCAGTTAATTAAGAACAAATTCTTATTTTCAGTGGGTTAACTGCCTGTTCAGGGGCAGAATGACAGATTTGTACCTTGTCAGCTCGGGGGATTTGAACTTGCAACCTTCTGGTTACTAGTCCAACGCTCTAACCACTAGGCTACCCTGCCACCCTATATATATATATAATAGGCTGGTTTGAGACGTGAGCTAGTAACTGGAAGGTTGCGAATTCGAATCCTGGGTCTAACGGGGAAAATCTGGAGGGAAATGAGAATGTAAACTGTAGAGTTGCTGGTATCAAATCGTAGATGTCATTGCCTGACGTTGTGCCCTTGAGCAAGGCACTTAACCACCCACAACAACTGCTCCACGGCGCCCAGTGTGGCAGTCCCCTGCTCCAACCTCTCTAACCTGTGTATATACAGTGCATTTCCACATTTTGTTACGCTACAGCCTTATTCTAAAATGTATTAAATTGTTTTTTTTCCCCCTCATCAATCTACACACAATACCCCATAATGACATCACAATACCCCCATAATGACATCACAATACCCCATAATGACATCACAATACCCCATAATGACAAAGCAAAAATACGTTGTTTTTTTGTTGTTGAAATATCCCATTTACATAAGTATTCAGACCCTTTACTCAGTACTTTGTTGAAGCGCCTTTGACAGCGATTACAGCTGTGAGTCTTCTTGGGTATGACGCTACAAGCTTGGCACACCTGTATTTGGGGAGTTTCTCCCATTCTTCTCTGCAGATCCTCTCAAGCTCTGTCAGGTTGGATGGGGAGCGTCGCTGCACAGCTATTTTCAGGTCTCTCCAAAGATGTTTGATCGGGTTCAAGTCCTGAGCGCTCTGGAGCAGGTTTTCATCAAGGATCTCTCTGTACTTTGCTCCATTCATCTTTCCCTCGATCCTGACTAGTCTCCCAGTCCCTGCCTCTGAAAAACGTCCCCACAGCATGATGCTGGCCACTCCATTATAGACAGAATACCAGCTGACTAATTCTTCCCTAAATAGTTATTGCATAGTTTGGAGCTGTGCTTTTGGTCATTGTCCTGTTGTAGGAGGAAATTAGCTCCAATTAAGCCCACAGGGTATGGCATGGCGTTGCAAAATGGAGTCATAGCCTTCCTTCTTCAAGATCCCTTTTACCCTGTACAAATCTCCCACTTAACCCCCACGTAAGCACCCCCAGACCATCACCCCCAGACCATCACATTGCCTCCACCATGCTTGACAGATGGCGTCAAACACTCTTCCAGCATCTTTTCATTTTTTCTGCGTCTCACGAGTGTTCTTCTTTGTGATCCGAACACCACAAGATTTGTCTGTCCATAACACTTTTTTCCAATCTTTCTCTGTCCAGTGTCTGTGTTTATTTGTCCATCTTAATCTTTTCTTTTTATTGGCCAGTCTGAGACATGGCTATTTCTTTGCAACTATGCCTAGAAGGCCAGCATCTCCGCCTAGAAGGTCAGCATTCACTGTGACGTTGAGACTGGTGTTTTGCGGGTATTATTTAATGAAGCTGCCAGTTGAGGACTTGTGAGGCGTCTGTTTCTCAAACTAGACACTCTAATGTACTTGTCCTCTTGCTCAGTTCTGCACCGGGGCCTCCCACTCCTCTTTCTATTCTGGTTAGAGCCAGTTTTCTCTGTTCTGTGAAGGAAGTAGTA
This sequence comes from Oncorhynchus clarkii lewisi, assembly GCF_045791955.1. Classification (NCBI taxonomy): domain Eukaryota; kingdom Metazoa; phylum Chordata; class Actinopteri; order Salmoniformes; family Salmonidae; genus Oncorhynchus; species Oncorhynchus clarkii. The sequence continues at coordinate 84,415,382 of NC_092166.1, read as the reverse complement.
CACAGCGTTGTATGAGATCTTCAGTTTCTTGGCAATTTCTCGCATGGAATAGCCTTCATTTCTCAGAACAAGAATAGACTGACAAGTTCCAGAAGAAAGTTCTTTGTTTCTGGCCATTTTGTGCTTGTAATCGAACCCACAAATGCTGATGCTCCAGATACTCAAGTAGTCTAAAGGCCAGTTAGCGCCACCTCTATGCAGACGACACCATTCTGTATACATCTGGCCCTTCTTTGTGTTAACAAACCTCCAAACGAGCTTCAACGCCATACACCACTACTTCCATGGCCTCCAACTGCCCATTGCTCTTAAATGCTAGTAAAACTAAATGCATGCTCTTCATCCGATCGCTGCCCGCACCCGCCCGCCCGACTAGCATTACTACTCTGGAAGATTCCGACTTAGAATATGTCGACAACTATAAATACCTAGGTGTCTGGTTAGACTGTAAACTCTCCTTCCAGACTCACATTAAGCATTTCCAATCCAAAGTAAAATCTAGAATCGGCTTCCTATTTCGCAAACAAAGCCTCCTTCACTCATGCCGCCAAACATACCCTCGTAAAACTGACTATCCTGCCGATCCTGGACTTTGGTGATGTCATTTACAAAATAGCCTCCAACACTCTACTCAGCAAATTGGATGCATCCAATCACAGTGCCATCCGTTTTGTCACCAATGCCCCATATACTACCCACCACTGCGACCTGTATGCTCTCGTTGGCTGGTCCTCGCTACATATTCGTCGCCAAACCCACTGGCTCCAGGTCATCTATAAGTCTTTGCTAGGTAAAGCTCCGCCTAATCTCAGCTCACTGGTCACCATAGCAACACCCACCCGTAGCACGCGCTCCAGCAGGTATATTTCACTGGTCATCACCTCATTTGGCCGTCTTTCCTTCCAGTGACAGGAACAAATTGTAAAAATCACTGAAGGAGACTTATATCTCCCTCACTAACTTGAACGGTCAGCTGTCAGAGCAGCTTACCGATCGCTGCAGCTGTACACAGCCCATCTGTAAATAGCCCATCCAACCAGCTACCTACCTCATCCCCATATGTGTTTTGGTTTTTCTGCTCTGTTGCTCACCAGTATCTCTACTTGTACATCCTCATCTGCACAAATATCACTCCAGTGTAAATGTGCTATATTGTAATTACTTCACTACTATGGCCTATTTATTGCCTTACCTCCTTACTTCATTTGCACACACTGTATACAGATCTTTCTATTGTGTCATTGACTGTACGTTTGTTTACTCCATGTGTAACTCTGTTGTTTGTGTCGAACTGCTTTGCTTTATCTTGGCCAGGTCGCAGTTGTAAATGAGAACTTGTTCTCAACTGGCCAACCTGGTTAAATAAAGGTGTTCTCAACTAGTCTACCTGGTTAAATAAAGGTGTTCTCAACTGGCCTACCTGGTTAAATAAAGGAGAAATAATTTTAAAAAAGAGAGACATGAAGATAAATGAATCATATATAGAACGATTCATTTAAATTAAAGCCTACAGGTTTAATGCATTATGATGCCATCATTCCAATGTATTGTGAGACTTGTCATGAGCATGATTGATCCCTTATTCTTTAATGTAATAATTAAGATCACGTTAATCATCAACTATTGTTCTTATTTTTGTTGTTGTTGTGTGATTTGGATTAATCCCCTCTACCACACGGAAACCCACTAATCTACTGACCGAACGCAAGAGGTGGCTAACAACAGACCTCCATCCTATGCTAGCTTGCTACCGATGGCCTGGCTAGCTGTCTAAATCGCCGTGACCCTCAACCAACCTCTCCACTCACTGGACCCTTTTGATCACTCGACAAAGCATGCCTCTCCTTAATGTCAATATGTCTTGTCCATTGCTGTTCTGGTTAGTGTTTATTGGCTTATTTCACTGTAGAGCCTCTAGTCCTGCTCACTATACCTTATCCAACCTATTAGTTCCACCACCCACACATGCAATGACATCTCCTGGTTTCAATGATGTTTCTAGAGACAATATCTCTCTCTTCATCACTCAATACCTAGGTTTACCTCCACTGTAGTCACATCCTACCTTACCTTTGTCTGTACATTATACCTTGATGCTATTTTATCGCCCCCAGAAACCTCCTTTTACTCTCTGTTCCAGACGTTCTAGACGACCAATTCTTATTGCTTTTAGCCGCACCCTTATTCTACTCCTCCTATGTTCCTCTGGCGATGTAGAGGTGAATCCAGGCCCTGCAGTGCCTAGCTCCACTCCTATTCCCCAGGCGCTCTCTTTTGACGACTTCTGTAACCGTAATAGCCTTGGTTTCATGCATGTTAACATTAGAAGCCTCCTCCCTAAGTTTGTTCTATTCACTGCTTTAGCACACTCTGCCAACCCGGATGTTCTAGCTGTGTCTGAATCCTGGCTTAGGAAGACCACCAAAAATTCAGACATTTTAATTCCAAACTACAATATTTTCAGACAAGATAGAACTGCCAAAGGGGGCGGTGTTGCAATCTACTGCAAAAATAGCCTGCAGAGTTCTGTCCTACTATCCAGGTCTGTACCCAAACAATTTGAACTTCTACTTTTAAAAATCCACCTCTCTAAAAACAAGTCTCTCACCGTTGCCGCCTGCTATAGACCACCCTCTGCCCCCAGCTGTGCTCTGGACACCATATGTGAACTGATTGCCCCCCATCTATCTTCAGAGCTCGTGCTGCTAGGCGACCTAAACTGGAACATGCTTAACACCCCAGCCATCCTACAATCTAAACTTGATGCCCTCAATCTCACACAAATTATCAATGAACCTACCAGGTACCTCCCCAAAGCCTTAAACACGGGCACCCTCATAGATATCATCCTAACCAACTTCCCCTCTAAATACACCTCTGCTGTCTTCAACCAAGATCTCAGCGATCACTGCCTCATTGCCTGCATCCGTAATGGGTCAGCGGTCAAACGACCTCCTCTCATCACTGTAAAACGCTCCCTGAAACACTTCAGCGAGCAGGCCTTTCTAATCGACCTGGCCGGGGTATCCTGGAAGGATATTGACCTCATCCCGTCAGTAGAGGATGCCTGGATATTTTTTTTAAATGCCTTCCTAACCATCTTAAATAAACATGCCCCATTCAAGAAATTTAGAACCAGGAACAGATATAGCCATTGGTTCTCCCCAGACCTGACTGCCCTTAACCAACACAAAAACATCCTATGGCGTTCTGCATTAGCATCGAACAGCCCCCGTGATATGCAGCTGTTCAGGGAAGCTAGAAACCATTATACACAGGCAGTTAGAAAAGCCAAGGCTAGCTTTTTCAAGCAGAAATTTTGCTTCTTGCAACACTAACTCAAAAAAGTTCTGGGACACTGTAAAGTCCATGGAGAATAAGAACACCTCCTCCCAGCTGCCCACTGCACTGAAGATAGGAAACACTGTCACCACTGATAAATCCACCATAATTGAAAATTTCAATAAGCATTTTTCTACTGCTGGCCATGCTTTCCACCTGGCTACTCCTACCCCTGTCAACAGCACTGCACCCCCAACAGCAACTCGCCCAAGCCTTCCCCATTTCTCCTTCTCCCAAATCCATTCAGCTGATGTTCTGAAAGAGCTGCAAAATCTGGACCCCTACAAATCAGCCGGGCTAGACAATCTGGACCCTTTCTTTCTAAAATTATCTGCCGAAATTGTTGCCACCCCTATTACTAGCCTGTTCAACCTCTCTTTCGTGTCGTCTGAGATTCCCAAAGATTGGAAAGCAGCTGTGGTCATCCCCCTCTTCAAAGGGGGGGACACTCTTGACCCAAACTGCTACAGACCTATATCTATCCTACCATGCCTTTCTAAGGTCTTCGAAAGCCAAGTCAACAAACAGATTACCGACCATTTCAAATCTCACCATACCTTCTCTGCAATGCAATCTGGTTTCAGAGCTGGTCATGGGTGCACCTCAGCCACGCTCAAGGTCCTAAACGATATCTTAACCGCCATCGATAAGAAACATTACTGTGCAGCCGTATTCATTGATCTGGCCAAGGCTTTCGACTCTGTCAATCACCACATCCTCATCGGCAGACTCAACAGCCTTGGTTTCTCAAATGATTGCCTCGCCTGGTTCACCAACTACTTCTCTGATAGAGTTCAGTGTGTCAAATCGGAGGGTCTGTTGTCCGGACCTCTGGCAGTCTCTATGGGGGTGCCACAGGGTTCAATTCTTGGACCGACTCTCTTCTCTGTATACATCAATGAGGTCGCTCTTGCTGCTGGTGAGTCTCTGATCCACCTCTACGCAGACGACACCATTCTGTATACTTCCGGCCCTTCTTTGGACACTGTGTTAACAACCCTCCAGGCAAGCTTCAATGCCATACAACTCTCCTTCCGTGGCCTCCAATTGCTCTTAAATACAAGTAAAACTAAATGCATGCTCTTCAACCGATCGCTACCTGCACCTACCCGCCTGTCCAACATCACTACTCTGGACGGCTCTGACTTAGAATACGTGGACAACTACAAATACTTAGGTGTCTGGTTAGACTGTAAACTCTCCTTCCAGACCCATATCAAACATCTCCAATCCAAAGTTAAATCTAGAATTGGCTTCCTATTTCGCAACAAAGCATCCTTCACTCATGCTGCCAAACATACCCTTGTAAAACTGACCATCCTACCAATCCTCGACTTTGGCGATGTCATTTACAAAATAGCCTCCAATACCCTACTCAACAAATTGGATGCAGTCTATCACAGTGCAATCCGTTTTGTCACCAAAGCCCCATATACTACCCACCATTGCGACCTGTACGCTCTCGTTGGCTGGCCCTCGCTTCATACTCGTCGCCAAACCCACTGGCTCCATGTCATCTACAAGACCCTGCTAGGTAAAGTCCCCCCTTATCTCAGCTTGCTGGTCACCATAGCATCTCCCACCTGTAGCACACGCTCCAGCAGGTATATCTCTCTAGTCACCCCCAAAACCAATTCTTTCTTTGGACGCCTCTCCTTCCAGTTCTCTGCTGCCAATGACTGGAACGAACTACAAAAATCTCTGAAACTGGAAACACTTATCTCCCTCACCAACTTTAAACACCAGCTGTCAGAGCAGCTCACAGATTACTGCACCTGTACATAGCCCACCTATAATTTAGCCCAAACAACTACCTCTTTCCCTACTGTATTTAATTTATTTATTTATTTTGCTCCTTTGCACCCCATTATTTTTATTTCTACTTTGCACATTCTTCCATTGCAAAACTACCATTCCAGTGTTTTACTTGCTATATTGTATTTACCTTGCCACCATGGCCTTTTTTGCCTTTACCTCCCTTCTCACCTCATTTGCTCACATCGTATATAGACTTGTTTATACTGTATTATTGACTGTATGTTTGTTTTACTCCATGTGTAACTCTGTGTCGTTGTATCTGTCAAACTGCTTTGCTTTATCTTGGCCAGGTCGCAGTTGTAAATGAGAACTTGTTCTCAACTTGCCTACCTGGTTAAATAAAGGTAAAATAAAATAAAAATAAAAAACTAAACGTTGACTTCTGCTTTATCCCAACCCCTCTGAAAGACATACATATACCGTTTAAAAGTTTGGGGTCACTTAGAAATGTCCCTGTTTTTCTTTTATTTAACAGTGGGTTAACTGGTCTAGGAACAGTGGGTTAACTGGTCTAGGAACAGTGGGTTAACTGGTCTAGGAACAGTGGGTTAACTGGTCTAGGAACAGTGGGTTAACTGGTCTAGGAACAGTGGGTTAACTGGTTTAGGAACAGTGGGTTAACTGGTCTAGGAACAGTGGGTTAACTGGTCTAGGAACAGTGGGTTAACTGGTCTAGGAACAGTGGGTTAACTGGTCTAGGAACAGTGGGTTAACTGGTCTAGGAACAGTGGGTTAACTGGTCTAGGAACAGTGGGTTACCTGGCCTAGGAACAGTGGGTTAACTGGTCTAGGAACAGTGGGTTAACTGGTCTAGGAACAGTGGGTTAACTGGTCTAGGAACAGTGGGTTAACTGGTCTAGGAACAGTGGGTTAACTGGTCTAGGAACAGTGGGTTAACTGGTCTAGGAACAGTGGGTTAACTGGCCTAGGAACAGTGGGTTAACTGGTCTAGGAACAGTGGGTTAACTGGTCTAGGAACAGTGGGTTAACTGGTCTAGGAACAGTGGGTTAACTGGTCTAGGAACAGTGGGTTAACTGGTCTAGGAACAGTGGGTTAACTGGTCTAGGAACAGTGGGTTAACTGGTCTAGGAACAGTGGGTTAACTGGCCTAGGAACAGTGGGTTAACTGGTCTAGGAACAGTGGGTTAACTGGTCTAGGAACAGTGGGTTAACTGGTCTAGGAACAGTGGGTTAACTGGCCTAGGAACAGTGGGTTAACTGGCCTAGGAACAGTGGGTTAACTGGTCTAGGAACAGTGGGTTAACTGGTCTAGGAACAGTGGGTTAACTGGCCTAGGAACAGTGGGTTAACTGGTCTAGGAACAGTGGGTTAACTGGTCTAGGAACAGTGGGTTAACTGGTCTAGGAACAGTGGGTTAACTGGCCTAGGAACAGTGGGTTAACTGGTCTAGGAACAGTGGGTTAACTGGTCTAGGAACAGTGGGTTAACTGCCTTGTTCAGAACGACAGATTTTTACCTTGTCAGCTCAGGGATTCAACCTTGCAACCTTTCGGTTACTAGCCCAACAGCTCTAACCACTAGGCTACCTGTCTCTAACCACTTGGCTACCTGCTCTAACCACTAGGCTACCTGCCTCTAACCACTAGGCTACCTGTCTCTAACCACTAGGCTACCTGTCTCTAACCACTAGGCTACACTAGGCTACCTGTCTCTAACCACTAGGCTACCTGTCTCTAACCACTAGGCTACCTGCTCTAACCACTAGGCTACCTGTCTCTAACCACTAGGCTACCTGCTCTAACCACTAGGCTACCTGTCTCTAACCACTAGGCTACCTGTCTCTAACCACTAGGCTACCTGTCTCTAACCACCAGGCTACCTGTCTCTAACCACCAGGCTACCTGTCTCTAACCACCAGGCTACCTGTCTCTAACCACCAGGCTACCTGTCTCTAACCACTAGGCTATCTGCTCTAACCACTAGGTTACCTTCTCTAACCACTAGGCTGGCTACCTGCTCTAACCACTAGGTTACCTTCTCTAATCACTACCTTCTCTAACCACAAAACAAGACAGTCGCAACAAGATCACCTGAACACAGGCCAGTCGCAACAAGATCACTTGAACACAAGACAGTCGCAACTAGATCACCTGAACACAGGACAGTCACAACTAGATCACCTGAACACAGGACAATCACAACAAGATCATCTGAACACAGGACAGTCACAACAAGATCACCTGAACACAGGACAGTCACAACTAGATCACCTGAACACAGGACAGTCACAACTAGATCACCTGAACACAGGACAGTCACAACAAGATCACCTGAACACAGGACAGTCACAACTAGATCACCTGAACACAGGACAGTCACAACAAGATCATCTGAACACAGGACAGTCACAACAAGATCACCTGAACACAGGACAGTCACAACAAGATCATCTGAACACAGGACAGTCACAACAAGATCACCTGAACACAGGACAGTCACAACTAGATCACCTGAACACAGGACAGTCACAACTAGATCACCTGAACACAGGACAGTCACAACAAGATCACCTGAACACAGGATAGCCACAACTAGATCACATGAACACAGGACAGTCACAACTATTATTACTTTAGGCCCAGATTCAATCCGGACAGCTGAAGATCCACGTTATAGCGTGATTGATGTTTAAAGGTCATTCGCGATTGATCCAACATATGCCGGGTTTACTGTGAATTGCGTTCTAAAAGATGCAAAGCCCGAAACGGAGCGATGGGATTGGATTGAATTTAGCCCCAAGTAGTAGTCTGCTGTTGTGTTTACGAAGAGACTTATGAGTGCATAAAGTACTGCATTTGCATGTGATCACTCCCGTAGTGCATTTAAAAAGTCTAGCATAGGCTGCATACAAGCAGTCATATGAAGTCTAACTAACTCTAAACCATCTCTCTCTCCCCCCCCCCCCCCCCCCATCAGAATTCATCGAGGGAGTCTCACAGTTCAGTGTCAAGGGGGACAAGGAGTCAAAGCTTCGGTGTAAGTAGACAAATCTACTGCAAATCCATCTCCGCTACTTCCTCTCCATCTACACACCGTTTCACCATATACAAAGTTACAACAATGTGTACTACAAAGACAAAACCAAAAGCGCCATGTGGTTGTTTATTCTGTATTTACACACGTTCCTGCTTCCTTCCCCTCCTCCAGTCGCCACAGTAGAAACAGAATGCCTGAAGGTTAATGATGAGGCGTTCTCCGAAACACCAAAACAAAGCTCTGTGTTCAAACCACTGTTGTCTATTTACACGCGCATTCCTGCACACTCCCTCCTACACCTCTTTTTCCCATCCTCTCCACCCCTCCCTCTACCTCCCCCCTCTCCTCCCCTCTCTAGTTGCCTTCCGGATCTACGACATGGACAAGGATGGCTACATCTCCAACGGAGAGCTCTTCCAGGTGCTGAAGATGATGGTAGGAAACAACCTGAAGGACACCCAGCTGCAGCAGATCGTGGACAAGACCATCATCAACGCAGACAAGGACGGAGACGGCAGGATATCCTTCGAAGAGTTCTGCTTAGTAAGTCTAAGGTCTTACTGTCCGGGGGGAACTGTGTTGTCCGGGGGGAACTGTGATGTCCAGGGGGAACTGTGTTGTCCGGGGGAACTGTGTTGTCCGGGGGGAACTGTGTTGTCCGGGGGAACTGTGTTGTCCGGGGGGAACTGTGTCGTCCGGGGGGAACTGTGTCGTCCGGGGGGAACTGTGTCGTCCGGGGGGAACTGTGTCGTCCGGGGGGAACTGTGTCGTCCGGGGGGAACTGTGTTGTCCGGGGGCAACTGTGTTGTCCGGGGGCAACTGTGTTGGGGTGGTTAAAGTAAATCTCTTTTTTCCAAAGTTCTGATTGGAGGATTCCTGTTATCTGGAAGGAACAAGCAGGGATAGAGCATGTTCCAGAACTTTGCAACCCTATTCGTGGGGGGGGGGGGGGGGGGGTGCTATGGTTACACCTTAGAGATTGCTGCCCCAACGTATATAGAGATATTGGACACTGGTCACTAGTCATGGTTCATCCTGCTGTCCACTTCATATGTAAATACTGTATTCTAGTCATGGTTCATCCTGTTGTCCACTTCATATGTAAATACTGTATTCTAGTCATGGTTCATCCTGCTGTCCACTTCATATGTAAATACTGTATTCTAGTCATGGTTCATCCTGCTGTCCACTTCATATGTATATACTGTATTCTAGTCATGGTTCATCCTATATAACTACTGTTGTCCACTTCATATGTATATACTGTATTCTAGTCATGGTTCATCCTGTTGTCCACTTCATATGTATATACTGTATTCTAGTCATGGTTCATCCTGTTGTCCACTTCATATGTAAATACTGTATTCTAGTCGTGGGATCATTCTTTTTTTACAGTATTTCCCGATCCCTTAATTTTTTCCACATTTTTGTAACGTTACAGCCTTATTCTAAAATTGATTAAATAAATAAAAATCCTCACCAATCTACACACAATACCCCATAATGGCAAAATTGATGGGACTATGAGACTCGAAATTGAGCTCAGGTTTCCATTGATCATCCTTGAGATGTTTCTACAACTTGATCGGAGTCCACCTGTGGTAAATTCAATTGATTGGACATGATTTGGAAAGGCACACACCTGTCTATATAAGGTCCCACAGTTGACAGTGCATGTCAGAGCAAAAACCAAGCCGTGAGGTCGAAGAAATGGTCCGTAAAGCTACTAGACAGGATTGTGTCGAGGCACATCAGCATTGAAGGTCCTCAAGAACACAGTGGACTCCATTTTTCTTAAATGGAAGAAGTTTGGAACCACCAAGACTCTTCCTAGAGCTGGCCACCCGGCCAAACTGAGCAATCGTGGGAGAAGGGCATTGGTCAGGGAGGTGACCAGGAACCCGATGGTCACTCTGACAGAGTTCTGTGGAGATGGGAGAACCTTCCAGAAGGACAATCGTCTCTGCAGAACTCCACCATTGGTGGAGTGACCAGAAAGAATGAAGCCACTCCTCAGGAAAAGGCACATGACAGCCCTCTTGGAGTTTGCCAAAAGGCATCTAAAGACTCTCAGACCATGAGAAACAAGATGATCTTGTCTGATGTAACCAAGATTGAACTCTCTGGCTTGAATGCCAAGCGTCACATCTGGAGGAAACCTGGCACCATCCCTACGGTGAAGCAAGGTGGTGGCAGCATCATGCTGTGGGGATGTTTTTCAGCTCAGGGTCTGGGAGACTAGTCAGGAGCAAGGCAAAGATGAACAGGGAAAAGTACAGAGAGATCCTTGATGAAAACCTGCTCCAGAGCGCTCAGAAGCTCAGACTGGGGGCGAAGGTTCACCTTCCAACAGGACAAGTCTTCAGGGACAAGTCTCTGAATGTTCTTAAGTGGCCCAGCCAGAGCCCAGACTTGAAAACCAATCGAACATCTTTGGAGAGACCTGAAAATGGCTGTGCAGCTTCTGCAGAGAAGAATGGGAGAAACTCCCCAAATTACAGGTGTGGCAAGCTTGTAGCGTCCTACCCAAGAAGACTCAAGGCTGTAATCACTGCCAAAGGTGCTTCAACAAAGTACTGAGTAACGGGTCTGAATACTTATGTAAATGTGATATTTTTTCAAAATGAGCAAAAATTTGTAAAAGCCTGTTTTTGCTTTGTCATTATGGGGTATTGTGTGTAGATTGACGAGGGGGAAAAACTTATTTAGTGTAACATTAGAAGTGCTATGTGTAGATGACATGACTCGAGCCAGTTTCTATCTGAAAGGTCTGCATTCTTTTTTCTTTTTTTTGTTAAATTTTACCCCTTTTTCTCCCCAATTTCGTGGTATCCAATTGTTAGTAGTTACGATCTTGTCTCATCGTTACAACCCGTACGGGCTCGGGAGAGACAAAGGTCGAGAGCCATGCGTCCTCCGATACACAACCCAACAAAGCCTCACTGCTTCTTAACACAGCGCGCATCCAACCCGGAAGCCAGCCGCACTAACGTGTCGGAGGAAACACTGTGCACCTGGCGACCTGGTTAGCGTGCACTGCGCCTGGCCCGCCACAGGAGTCGCTAGTGCGAGATAAGGATATCCCTACCGGCCTAACCCGGACGAAGCTAGGCCAATTGTGCGTTGCCCCATGGACCTCCCAGTCGCGGCCGGCTGCGACAGAGCCTGGGCGCGAACCGAAAGTCTCTGGTGGCACAGCCATAGACCACTGCGCCACCCGGGAGGCCCAGTGAAAGGTCTATATTCTGTTTCACTCTCCTGAATGAGCCATATTTGGCACGTTTCTCTAAAGCCTTCAACTAAAATGCTCTGTCCATGTGTGAGTATTATTTTTGGTTTGAGCTGGTTGGTTTGAGCTGATTGGACCATGGTTATGATTGGTTTGAGCTGATTGGACCATGGTTATAATTGGTTTGAGCTGATTGGACCATGGTTATGATTGGTTTGAGCTGATTGGACCATGGTTATAATTGGTTTGAGCTGATTGGACCATGGTTATAATTGGTTTGAGCTGATTGGACCATGGTTATAATTGGTTTGAGCTGATTGGACCATGGTTATAATTGGTTTGAGCTGATTGGACCATGGTTATAATTGGTTTGAGCTGATTGGACCATGGTTATAATTGTTTTGAGCTGGTTGGATCATGGTTATAATTGGTTTGAGCAGATTGGACCATGGTTATAATTGGTTTGAGCTGATTGGACCATGGTTATAATTGGTTTGAGCTGATTGGACCATGGTTATAATTGGTTTGAGCTGATTGGACCATGGTTATAATTGGTTTGAGCTGGAGCAGGTTGTTGTGGAGGGATTGTGTGACTTCATTTGAAGAGACTCATTCATAAAAATAGCTGAGAGTGCAGGACAGTATTAAAGAACATACAAGGGGTTAACAGCATACAGTAGTTATACTAGTATTAAGGTAGTTAACAGCATACAGTAGTTATACTAGTATTAAGGAGTTAACAGCATACAGTAGTTATACTAGTATTAAGGAGTTAACAGCATACAGTAGTGATACTAGTATTAAGGGGTTAACAGCATACAGTAGTTATACTAGTGTTAAGGGGTTAACAGCATACAGTAGTTATTCTAGTAGTGAGTTGTCTCTCTTAGGTAGAACCATGTTGCCAATAGCGTTAAGAATCAATCTGTTCCAATCTGCTTTTGGAATTAGAATTGGAATTGGAACTATAATTTCAACTAGAATTGGAATTAGAATTGTAACTAGAATTGGAATCTGAATTGGAATTAGAATTGGAACTAGAATTGGAACTAGAATTGGAATTAGAATTGAAACTAGAATTTGAACTAGAATTCAAACTAGAATTGGAATTAGAATTCGAACTAGAATTGGAATTAGAACTAGAATAACAATTCTAACTCAATACTTGTGTTCCTCCTCTCTTCTCCTAGGTGGTGGGTGGCCTTGACATACACAAAAAGATGGTGGTGGACGTGTGAGCCCATCCCTCCGCTCCTCTCCCCCCCTCGCTTTCTTCTCCGTCTGTCTCTGAAGATCTGCTCAAGACATCTGACAAACGCTCTCTGTGTATTTCAATGGAAGTATTCTCTCTCTCCTTGAAGCCACTTTTTTTCTCAAGAAACCACGAGCCTCGTGAAGCCAACTGTGTTATTGAACTCCGATCCTCTCAATAACCCGAAGAAAGACAGATATTCTTGTTTGTAAAGAACATCCCAGTTCAATGGAGGAGGGAGGGGGAGAAATGTTTGCTTGTTTATATTTAGTTCATTTTTTTCTTTGTTATTTTTTTTTTAAATATTTATTTTCGTTCTGGTGTCTTTTTTTTTTTAAATACACAAATACTCATGTAATATCTATAATGGCTCTCTCGTGGTTAAATGTGACGTTATCTGAGGTGTTACATTAAATACAAAAAATACTTGATTTCAGTTACAATTGAAAAAAGTAGGGTGTGCGGTGCCAACCAGGACATACCCAGAAACCAGCTGATATTGTTATCACTATGAACTATCCACATCGCTGTCAGTGACGGATGACTAGTGTGTGATACGTCAAGCGTTCCCTACGTCGTCACATGATGACTAGTGTGTGATACGTCAAGCGTTCCCTACGTCATCACATGATGACTAGTGTGTGATACGTCAAGCGTTCCTACATCGTCACATGATGGCTAGATGCACGTTTTATTTTCACAAATAAACAGCCATTTATTTTGTTCCATTTCCATCCTCTTGAGCAAGTTGTGGTTAGATCAGTTAAACTTCCAATCACATGAAACATACAATATAATGTTATTGTAACATGAGTGTTTTATTTATATTTACTTATATTGTCGGAAATTGTTATTCTGTTTCTTGTCAGACTTTCTGGAAGAAGAAAAAAACGAAATGTCAAGTAGAGATACACGCCAAGAAAGTGTTTTTGTCATTTATTGACTTTGATGACATGTTTTTACGTTGAACAGTCTGTATCGGTCTACATAACAGTCACCCAATCCAAAGTAACAGGTAGCCTGGCAGTTAGAGGTTAGCCAGCATCCAGAGGGTTGCCAGTTTGAAACCCGAGGTCGGATGGGAAAAATCGTTTGGGAAGTGAACAGGCAACGAGATGGTTGTTGGTATCAAATCCTAGGTGATCTTGAGCAAGGCACTTAACCCCGTACAGCAACTGTTCCACGGGCTCGGTGGTAAGGCTGCTCCAACCTGTGTGTGTGTCTTTCGGAGGGTTTTGGAATAGTCACGTTTCAGTTGCACCTTGAATAAAGTGGCCTAGAGCGCATCACTCAAGTTGAAGAATCTCTCTTCAAGTCATGGAGCGCATCTATGAAAATCTATTGTATTACATTTTGAACTGAAGTTTGGAGGAATATCCTGAGCCTAATGACATCGAGATTGAAAAAAATTCTCGACATAGATTGTAAATGTCAGTGTGTTTTTGAGACAACATGTAAGGGATAATCAACAAGATACGTTCTATGGACAATAATGCACGACGTTGAAGATAATGCACGACGTGGAAGGTGTGTTCCACGACGCGCTAGCGGAGCGAAACTAACCTTCCACTGAATTGCACTATTTCCCAGAGAGCCTGAGTTGATTATTCCTTTTATACCACAGCTATAAATTAAACACGTTTGCCGCTAGAAATGTGTTAATTTGCAAAGTAGCTAGAAAGTTGCCACGGGAACCAAACAAACAGACTTGCTAGTTTAGTTATTAAGCAAACCATCGGTCCAAGCTTGCTATAATGAAAATCTAATTCAAAAATGCAGTTTTTCAAATATACTTTTGTTTTTAAAAGCAGCTTAAACATATAACATGTAAGAATGAACTATAGCCATTGAATTCTACCGTGCTGAAATACTGTGTGTTATAGGGAAATAATGCACGCTCTGGAATGCCCTTCAAGCCAATCAGAAACGAGTATCCAACAATGCCATGGTATAAATAATGTTAAGGCATCATATTGAGACTCAACTGTAGGCCGCATTGTTAGTTTTGTAACCAATAGACACTGAGTGTACAAAACATTAAGAACACCATCCTAATATTGAGTTGCACCCACCCCCAACCCTTTGCCCTCAAAACAGCCACAATTCATCGGGGTATGGACTCTACAAGGTGTTGAAAGTGTTCCACAGGGAGGCTGGTCCATGTTGACTCCATTGCTTCCCACAGTTGTATCAAGTTGGCTGGATGTTCTTTGGCTGGTGGAGCATTCTTGATACACACGGGAAACTGTCGAGCATGGAAAAACCCAGCAGCATTGCAGTTCTTGGTACAAACCAGTGTGCCTGGCACATACTAACATACCCTGTTCAAAGGCACTTAACTCTGTTGTCTTGCCCATTCACCATCTGTCTGAATCTGCACACACACACAATCTGTATAAATTGTATCAGGGCTTAAAAATCATTCTTTAACCTGCCCTTCATCTATACTGATTTTTATTTAACTAGGCAAGTCAGTTAAGAACAAATTCTTATTTTACAATGACGGCCTACGCCGGGACAAACCCTCCCCTAACCCGGACGACGCTGTGCCAATTGTGCGCCGCCCTATGGGCCTCCCGATCACGGGCGGTTATGATACAGCCCGAGATCGAACCCGGGTCTGTAATGATGCCTCTAGCACTGAGATGCAGTGCATTAGACCGCTGCGCCACTCGGAAGTAGATTTAATAATCGACTTCATACCCTTCACCTGGATTCACCTGGTCAGCCTACGTCAACGGATAGAGTAAGTAGGTGTTCCTAATGTTTTGTCCACTCAGTGTATACACTGTATACTAGATTAGGTAAATGTTATCAATGTGCAAATGGGATGGTGTATATTTTAATGTTTCTTCTTTCACCACTTGCTTTCCTATCACGAATGCCTCATCGTTCCTCTCCCTCTGCGGTATTAAAAGCAGGGAGATTAACACAAGCATTTACCAAACTACCGTATTTAAAGGGGAGGTGGGCATCCCTGGCAAAATGTAATAACAAAATGGTGTGTCGGGTTGGCTTTGAGTGACCTGATAGGTTGGTTTGGACACCAGTGATTTGTTGTCGGGTTGGCTTTGAGTGACCTGATAGGTTGGTTTGGACACCAGTGATTTGTTGTCGGGTTGGCTTTGAGTGACCTGATAGGTGGGTTTGGACACCAGTGATTTGTTGTCGGGTTGGCTTTGAGTGACCTGATAGCTGGGTTTGGACACCAGTGATTTGTTGTCGGGTTGGCTTTGAGTGACCTGATAGCTGGGTTTGGACACCAGTGATTTGTTGTCGGGTTGGCTTTGAGTGACCTGATAGCTGGGTTTGGACACCAGTGATTTGTTGTCGGGTTGGCTTTGAATGACCTGATAGGTGGGTTTGGACACCAGTGATTTGGTGTCGGGTTGGCTTTGAGTGACCTGATAGGTGGGTTTGGACACCAGTGATTTGGTGTCGGGCTGGCTTTAAGTGACCTCATTTCCTGGTTCGGACACCAGTGATTTTAGTGAGAAACATTGAGTTGGAGAGTCATCGGATGTGTATCAAACGGCACCCTATTCCCTATGTAGTGCACTACTTTTGACCAGGGTTGGCACCCTATTCCCTATGTAGTGCACTACTTTTGACCAGGCCTCATAGGACTCTGGTCAAAACGCCTCCCATTTGCTTGCAGGATTTTGGTTGCGCATGTAGATGATCCATTTAAATAATCCTCTTGTTAATTAACACATGAATGGTGATGTTAGTAATTGTGATATTTAATCATCTACTGGTGGCTACAATATGGATATGTTCGCATTATGAGCAGTAATCCAAACAAACTGAACTATTTAGGTGTTTAGTATTTTCCTCCCGGATCAACGAGATTATTCTTCTTTTTTTTTCCCCAGTAAAAGGTCTGTTTCCTGCGTCAACTGCTACACACTGCACTCTGCTTTCACGGGGAGATATGATGCTGTTGGTTTTTGTATATATGTATTTATGCAGATCCATCTTTCTGTTCTGTTGTCCTTATAGTTCCAGACTGCTCCTTAGTTTTGCTACTTTTTCTATTTTCTTTG
This sequence comes from Oncorhynchus clarkii lewisi, assembly GCF_045791955.1. Classification (NCBI taxonomy): domain Eukaryota; kingdom Metazoa; phylum Chordata; class Actinopteri; order Salmoniformes; family Salmonidae; genus Oncorhynchus; species Oncorhynchus clarkii. Next base: position 84,398,697 of record NC_092166.1, on the reverse strand, counting down.
AAGGAGTCTGTTTTATTTGTGGGTTTTTTTAGTATGTGGAAAATGAAAATGGTTTAAGTTTGAGATTTCTTTTTCCCCTTTTCTCTGCATTCTGCATCTGATGCTGTGAGACTGTTGGAAACGTGATACTGAATGACAATAACAAATAAATACACTTTGAAACATTGTAAGTATTGGCTTTGTGTGATCACTTTGTTTCCCTGGTGTGTAGGGGGGGGGGGGGGGTTCTGTTTCCCTGGTGTGATGGTTAATGGGCCAAGATGGCAGACGCTAGTCTCACAAAAAAGTAACAGTTTCACATTACAGTTTTCACATATTTATTAACATGAACTCATATTTGCACGTTGACTTACACTGCCGTTCAAAAATGTACTTGTTTTTTTTTTAAAGCACATTTTTTGTCCATTAAAATAACTTAAAATTGATTAGAGATACAGTGTAGACATTGTTAATGTTGTAAATGACTGTTGTAACTGGAAACGGCAGATTATTTTCAATGGAATTTCTACGTAGGCGTAGAGAGGCCCATTATCAGCAACCATCACTCCTGTGTTCCAATGGCACGTTGTGTTAGCTAATCCAAGTTTATAATTTTAAAAGGCTAATGGATCATTAGAAAACCCTTTTGCAATTATGTTATCACATGTCATGTTCTGACCCCAGTATTTGTGTTATTTGTTTGTTTGAATGGGTCAGGACGTGAGTTGGGTGGGCATTCTATGTTTTGTGTTTCTAGGTTGGTTTTCTGTGTTCGGCCTAGTATAGTTCTCAATCAGAGGCAGGTGTCGTTAGTTGTTTCTGATTGAGAATCATACTTAGGTAGCCTGGGTTTCACTGTTGTTTTGTGGGTGATTGTTTCCGTGTCTGTGTTTTACACCACACGGTACTGTTTTCGGTTTTCGTCATTCACGTTAATTTTATTGTTTTGTATGAGTGTTCAGTTTATGTGTTTAATAAACAACCATGGACACTTACCACGCCGCATTTTGGTCCTCCTCTCCTTCAAGGGAAAAAACCCCTTACAGCACAGCGGAAAACTGTTGTTCTGCCTCCTTTCCCTGCTATCCTCCAGATAGCTCTGAACTAGTGGTCTCCTCCTTTCCCTGCTATCCTCCCGATAGCTCTGAACTAGTGGTCTCCTCCTTTCCCTGCTATCCTCCAGATAGCTCTGAACTAGTGGTCTCCTCCTTTCCCTGCTATCCTCCAGATAGCTCTGAACTAGTGGTCTCCTCCTTTCCCTGCTATCCTCCAGATAGCTCTGAACTAGTGGTCTCCTCCTTTCCCTGCTATCCTCCAGATAGCTCTGAACTAGTGGTCTCCTCCTTTCCCTGCTATCCTCCAGATAGCTCTGAACTAGTGGTCTCCTCCTTTCCCTGCTATCCTCCAGATAGCTCTGAACTAGTGGTCTCCTCCTTTCCCTGCTATCCTCCAGATAGCTCTGAACTAGTGGTCTCCTCCTTTCCCTGCTATCCTCCAGATAGCTCTGAACTAGTGGTCTCCTCCTTTCCCTGCTATCACTGTGACTGTGTTATATAACAGTCTACTGCTGCTATCACTGTGACTGTGTTATATAACAGTCTACTGCTGTTATTACTGTGACTGTGTTATATAACAGCCTACTGCTGTTATTACTGTGACTGTTATATAACAGTCTACTGCTGTTATTACTGTGACTGTGTTATATAACAGTCTACTGCTGTTCTCACTGTGACTGTGTTATATAACAGTCTACTGCTGTTCTCACTGTGACTGTGTTATATAACAGTCTACTGCTGTTCTCACTGTGACTGTGTTATATAACAGTCTACTGCTGTTCTCACTGTGACTGTGTTATATAACAGTCTACTGCTGTTCTCACTGTGACTGTGTTATATAACAGTCTACTGCTGTTCTCACTGTGACTGTGTTATATAACAGTCTACTGCTGTTCTCACTGTGACTGTTATAAAACAGTCTACTGCTGTTCTCACTGTGACTGTGTTATATAACAGTCTACTGCTGTTCTCACTGTGACTGTGTTATATAACAGTCTACTGCTGTTCTCACTGTGACTGTGTTATATAACAGTCTACTGCTGTTATTACTGTGACTGTTATAAAACAGTCTACTGCTGTTCTCACTGTGACTGTGTTATATAACAGTCTACTGCTGTTCTCACTGTGACTGTGTTATATAACAGTCTACTGCTGTTATTACTGTGACTGTGTTATATAACAGTCTACTGCTGTTATTACTGTGACTGTTATATAACAGTCTACTGCTGTTATTACTGTGACTGTGTTATATAACAGTCTACTGCTGTTCTCACTGTGACTGTGTTATATAACAGTCTACTGCTGTTCTCACTGTGACTGTGTTATATAACAGTCTACTGCTGTTATTACTGTGACTGTGTTATAAAACAGTCTACTGCTGTTCTCACTGTGACTGTGTTATATAACAGTCTACTGCTGTTATTACTATGACTGTGTTATATAACAGTCTACTGCTGTTCTCACTGTGACTGTGTTATATAACAGTCTACTGCTGTTCTCACTGTGACTGTGTTATATAACAGTCTACTGCTGTTATTACTGTGACTGTGTTATAAAACAGTCTACTGCTGTTATTACTGTGACTGTGTTATAAAACAGTCTACTGCTGTTATTACTGTGACTTTGTTATATAACAGTCTACTGCTGTTCTCACTGTGACTTTGTTATATAACAGTCTACTGCTGTTCTCACTGTGACTGTTATAAAACAGTCTACTGGGGATGAAGTGGTCCAGATTTAAATGGCCTTTTTGAGAAAACGATCAAAGTATTGTCTTATGTGCATGTGCAGTGAAAGATATTTCCTAGTGTCGGCATAACCCAAGGAATAGTAACAGTTCATATTCTTTAAAGGATTACATTTATTTTTTTTACCGTTACTTACACAAGGTCCAACCGAAACTTGACTTCTGCTCTCAACCCGTCTGAATCGGAGAGGTGCAGGGGACTGCCAGATTGGTCGCCTGGGAAGCTGTTGTTGTGTGTGTGTGTGTGTGTGTCGGGGGGGGGGGTTTAACTGCCTTGCTCAAGGGTACAACGACATATGTTTCACTCTGTCGACTAGCCGATTGGTCTAAAGAGGATGTGACTAGCCGATTGGTCTAAAGAGGATGTGACTAGCCGATTGGTCTAAAGAGGATGTGACTAGCCGATTGGTCTAAAGATGATGTGACTAGTCGATTGGTCTAAAGATGATGTGACTAGCCGATTGGTCTAAAGAGGATGTGACTAGCCGATTGGTCTAAAGAGGATGTGACTAGCCGATTGGTCTAAAGAGGATGTGACTAGCCGATTGGTCTAAAGAGGATGTGACTAGCCGATTGGTCTAAAGAGGATGTGAGTAGTCGATTGGTCTAAAGAGGATGTGACTAGCCGATTGGTCTAAAGAGGATGTGACTAGCCGATTGGTCTAAAGATGATGTGACTAGCCGATTGGTCTAAAGATGATGTGACTAGTCGATTGGTCTAAAGAGGATGTGACTAGTCGATTGGTCTAAAGATGATATGACTAGCCGATTGGTCTGAAGATGATGTGACTAGTCGATTGGTCTAAAGATGATGTGACTAGCCGATTGGTCTAAAGAGATACATTCATACATTGATCAAGGAATAAACAGCCAGTCTCTTTATGAAAGGAAAGTTCATATCCAGCACTTGAACTTGAAGAAGTCCTGCAGATCCTTGTCTTCCACTGATTTGTCATGGATCCCAGCATACACTCTCTTCAGAAGGCTGCTCATGAACTTCCCTTCGAGGATGTTGATGTATTTCTCAAGGCAACCTTCACATACAAAACACAAAACAAACACGATCTGATGAGGCTGAAGCATTACCCTTAACATTCACTTGTATTATTTATACCATTTTAAGTAGTGAGCCATTTCGAAAGAGAATTCAGTAAGAGATTGCATTTTTTTTTAAACGACACACATCCTTCCCTTTAGCTTCTGCCTACTATACATACAGATGTAGGATCTTAATTTGATCACCCTGTTGCAGGAAATTTGCTGCACCGCAGGAAATGCTAACTTGTAGTGTATTCTACTAAGGCTTCTATATACTGTATTAAACTTACACTTTTAAAAATTTCATCCTTGATTTAGCCAAACAAAAAAATGTACGAACCCCTACAAAAATGTTAATTAACTATAATCTTCACATTTCCTGTTGTTGCAGGATTATTTTCCTGCTGTGAGAAACTGGTCAAATTAAGATCCATACATGTGCATTTAATTTGTCTTCCAAATGTTCTATTTCTGTATTTGCATACAGGAAGGAGGGCTCAGTTCAATCTGTATAGCGGAAGATCCGTGTTATAGATAGATTTAAATGTTAAAAGGCAATGTTCCTCTATTCACGGTAAACACCGACAAAAATGTCATCTCATCCTGAAATGACCTTCATTTCAACGCAAATCTTCTGCGATACTGCAGCAATACAGATGTAATCCTGCTCGATGGGTTGGGACAGAAAAATGGATCCCGGGCATGCGAGAATATGGGACACGAATTATGAGAATACATCTATAAAATCGCACACCGTCTTCTTCATTTGGGTCGTTGGAGGAAGATTTTGGGTACATTTCTCATTTGGGTCTTGAGCTAAAAAAAATAAGTTTCAAGAACCTCTGTATGATCTAAAAAAAACATCTAATGCATACACTTCCAAGACGGTTCTAATGAAAAGATAACTCACCCAGGCCCATGGCTTTCCCGTAGGCGATGAGGTTGTGTCTCAGCTCTGAGGTTCTAATGAAAAGGGAACTCACCCAGTCCCATGACTTTCCCGTAGGCGATGAGGTTGTGTCTCAGCTCTGGGGTTCTAATGAAAAGATAACTCACCCAGGCCCATGACTTTCCCGTAGGCGATGAGGTTGTGTCTCAGCTCTGGGTGCTCGTAGAGGCCTTGTTTCATCAGGATGCGTACGATCTCTCCGGTGATGAAGGCGTCGTCAAAGTTCTGCTCTGAGACGGGCTTCAGGGGGAACCGACAGTACACCTCTACAGCAGCCAGGGGGTCGGATTGCCCCAGCATCTCTGCCAGCTCAATGTACGCATCGTGGACCTGTTGATCAATCACATTGTATCTGAAAGGTGTTTACCAATATTCTAGACACAACCTGGACTTGGATAAACATAATCTGGACATAACATGGACTTAGATAACACCCAGGAGAAAACACAGCTGGGGAGTGTAACAGTTGGAGAGCACAGGAAGAACACTCCAAACTGACCAGTCATTGGATGAAGCCAACAATAACATGAAGAACACTCCAAACTGACCAGTCATTGGATGGAGCCAACAATAACAGGAAGAACACTCCAGACTGACCAGTCATTGGATGGAGCAAAACAATAACAGGAAGAACACTCCAAACTGACCAATCATTGGATGGAGCCAACAATAACAGGAAGACCACTCCAAACTGACCAATCATTGGATGGAGCCAACAATAACAGGAAGACCACTCCAAACTGACCAATCATTGGATGGAGCCAACAATAACAGGAAGAACACTCCAGACTGACCAATCATTGGATGGAGCCAACAATAACAGGAAGAACACTCCAAACTGACCAATCATTGGATGGAGCCAACAATAACAGGAAGACCACTCCAAACTGACCAATCATTGGATGGAGCCAACAATAACAGGAAGACCACTCCAAACTGACCAATCATTGGATGGAGCCAACAATAACAGGAAGAACACTCCAGACTGACCAATCATTGGATGGAGCCAACAATAACAGGAAGAACACTCCAGACTGACCAATCATTGGATGGAGCCAACAATAACAGGAAGACCACTCCAGACTGACCAATCATTGGATGGAGCCAACAATAACAGGAAGAACACTTCAAACTGACCAGTCATTGGATGGAGCCAACAATAACAGGAAGACCACTCCAAACTGACCAGTCATTGGATGGAGCCAACAATAACAGGAAGACCACTCCAAACTGACCAGTCATTGGATGGAGCCAACAATAACAGGAAGAACACTCCAAACTGACCAATCATTGGATGGAGCCAACAATAACAGGAAGACCACTCCAAACTGACCAGTCATTGGATGGAGCCAACAATAACAGGAAGAACACTCCAAACTGACCAATCATTGGATGGAGCCAACAAAAACAGGAACAGCTGTACTAACTGTATAATAACTGATAGTAATATGTGACCTCTGGTGCCATGGTGATGACCTCCTGGTAGAGCTGGTGTGCCTGGTCGTGGCTGTCTGCGGAGCGGGAGAGGGCGCGGGCCAAGCCGAGGCGAGGGGCATGGGATCGATGGTTCAACAGAGCTTTGGGGAGAACATTGCCACTCTCTGCCACAGCTGACTCTGTAGTCATACAGACACAACCCACAGACAGAGCAATCGGTTCTAAATAGAGCAATACTAAGTAGCCCACACACAGAAAATGACACAATCAATGAAATGAATAGTGGGCTAAACCCAACAGCGCTCCTCAGTGTTACTAGGCCAAAGACGGGATACCCTTGAGTATAAATCCTACCCTGGTTGGTAGCCTACCTTCTGTGGGCCCAGGTTTGGCTGGGCTTGGGGAGCAGTCTGGTTTAGACTTGCTGGGGGAGATAAGCTGGATCTTGGAGCTGCTGGGCTTGGCAGGGCCAGGAGTTTTGGCTGCTCCAACTTGCCCCCTGCTGAGTACAAACAGAAACTACTTGGATCAGGGTTGGGCTCAATTTCCATTTCAATTAAAACAATTCAGACTGGAATTTCAGTATACTTCCTGAATTGACTGAATTTAAATATGATTTTACTCAACCCTGGCTGGGAAAACTAATGATAGATAAAACACACGTGTCCCAAAGCATGTCGTTCCCATTCCTTCGAATACCTCTCTCATTAGGCCGCGTTCTACATGAAATACTGAGTCTTAAAAGCGGGCAGAAGAAGAAGTTTACAGGCAGGGGAGGTGCATCTGCAGCAACAGAAATCAGGCACAAGGCACAAGGCTCAGTTGCATATATCAATGTGAGCACACACACACACACTTCATTAATATGCCCCCCCCCCACACACCCTTCATTAATATCCCCCCCCCCACACACCCTTCATTAATATCCCCCCCCACACACACACACACTTCATTAATATCGCCCCCCCCACACACCCTTCATTAATATCCCCCCCACACACACATACACACTTCATTAATATCCCCCCCCACACACACACACACACCCTTCATTAATATCCCCCCCCCCACACACACACCCTTCATTAATATCCCCCCCCCCCACACACACACTTCATTAATATCCCCCCCCCCCCACACACACACTTCATTAATATCCCCCCCCCCCCCCACACACTTCATTAATATCCCCAAACAAACAAACTTCATTAATACCCCCCACACACACACACACACACACACGCACACCCACACAAACACACTATTTCTCTTACTGGTGAGCTGTGTGGGTGGCTCTCCGCTCTGAGGCTTGTCCTCCAGTTCGATGCTTGCCTGGAAGCTGAGGCAGGCGTTGGCAATGGCTCCTTCTAACCTCTGGGAGCCGTGGTCGTTGTCACACTGAGCCAGCTGGGCCAGCCCCAGGAGACACAGCGCGTGGCTGTCACAAGGAGTCGTCACCACGGCAACCTGGCAGACCTGGACACCCCCGATGGGAGTTTGTTTTGTATGCAACACACCAACGATCACAGTCGATCAAAAGATCAAGATCAAAGTGACTGACGAGCGAGGGGAAAATCTGAGACGACACCACACAGATCCAGGATCAGATGACTCTACCCTCAATCTTATTATGGGGATGGAAGAATATTTGATGCTGTATCAGTAGGTAGGACAGCGTTTCCCAAACCATGTCCTGAAGACCCCAAGGGGTATTTCCTTTTTTTTAACGCGAGCACAACAGCTGATTCATATAGTCAAAGCTTGATGATAAGTAGATTATAGATGACTTAATTCAGCACGTGTACTCCTTGGGGTTCCCCTGGACTGAGTTTGGGAAACACTGGGTTAGGGTCAACTTCAACACCCTGACCTTGACTACCTGAAATTTTGACCTTTGACCCTAGATGTAATTTATTTGACCTCCTCTTTCATATGAGCCCATAAGTTTTGAATGGAACATTTTGGGGTCCCCCTCAACCAAGGTTTCGCCTCTCGAGGCGAGAACCCCTAAAATTAACTCATTCATTTTTGGTCGTAGGCGAAAAGTTTTAATATCTTGTCGAGCCTAAACGGATTCCGAACGCGCCGATATCAAATTTATACCCGTCGCTTACAATGACAACTTTTTGCGTTGTTTCTCACCATTTCTCACCATTTCTCACCAAAAATCGTTTTCTCAATAATTTATTTCCTATTGGAATTTTGAAAAAAAAAACTAGTTACTGTCATTTCTCAAATGAGAAAGGCCGAAAGAAAATGTAAATTCCGCCACTCGCTCAACATTTTAGTGTACTTTCTCACCTTCTCCTGCATGTCCATCAGCTCCCTGCAGGCGGGGATGGAGGTGAGGCGGATCAGACCTGTGAGAGCCTGACACCTCTTGGCCACCCAGGCCTGTCTCTCTGTCTCTCCCTGCTTGCCCTGACCCTGACCCTGACCCTGACCCTGGGTCAACCCAGCAGCCTTCTTTTGCTGAATAAGGCTCTGGAGGAGGGCAAAGTGGGCATCTAGCAACACCCACTCCAGCTGCTGGGCCACCTCGTCCCGACACACGCACCGACACACACCGCGGGCTGCCAGCACCACAACACTGTTTTGGGGTAAAGGAAGATGGGTACACACAAACACACACACACACACACACACACACACACACACACACACACACACACACACACACACACACACACACACACACACACACACACACACACACACACACACACACACACACACACACACACACACACACACACACACACACACACACACACACACATTAAGACAGAGACAGACCAGAATTGTTCTAGTTTCCTGCATATATACTTAAATTCTGTCCTCAACAGAGGTAGGAGTGTGGATTAAAAAAACAGCCAGCATCTGCAGTGACCATTTGCCTCATGCAGCGCAACACATCTCCTTTGCATACAGTTTTTTATTTATTTTTTATTTTACCTTTATTTAACCAGGTAGGCTAGTTGAGAACACCTTTATTTAACCAGGTAGGCCAGTTGAGAACACCTTTATTTAACCAGGTAGGCTAGTTGAGAACACCTTTATTTAACCAGGTAGGCCAGTAGAGAACACCTTTATTTAACCAGGTAGGCTAGTTGAGAACACCTTTATTTAACCAGGTAGGCCAGTTGAGAACAAGTTCTCATTTACAACTGCGACCTGGCCAAGATAAAGCAAAGCAGTGCAACAAAAACAACACACGTAAACAAACGTACAGTCAATAACACAATAGAAAAAATCTATCTACAGTGTGTGCAAATGTAGAAGAGTAGGGAGGTAAGGCAATAAATAGGCCATAGAGGTGAAATAATTACAATTTAGCATTAATACTGGAGTGATAGATGTGCAGATGATGATGTGCAAGTAGAGATACTGGGGTACAAAAGAGCAAGAGGATAAGTACCAATATGGGGATGAGGTAGTTGCTATTGTAGATATTTGCAGATTGGCAGTGCACAGGTATAGTGATTGGTGACAGCTGATGCTTAAAGTTAGAGAGGGAGATATAAGACTCCAGCTTCAGAAGTTTTTGCAATTCGTTCCAGTCATTGGCAGCAGAGAACTGGAAGGAAAGGCGGCCAAAGGAAGTGTTGGCTTTGGGGATGACCAGTGAAATATACCTGCTGGAGCGTGTGGTACGGGTGGGTGTTGCTATGGTGACCAGTGAGCTGAATTAAGCGGTGCTTTACCTAGCATAGACTTATAAATGACCTGGAGCTAGTGGGTTTGGCGATGAATATGTAGTGAGGGTCAGCCAACGAGAGCATACAGGTCGCAGTGGTGGGTAGTATATGTGGCTTTGGTGACAAAACGGATGGCACTGTGATAGACAAAGTTGATCAGGCTGTTGATTGTGGCCTGTGGAATGTTGTCCCACTTCTCTCCAATGGCTGTGTGAAGTTGCTGGATATTGGCGGGAACTGGAACATGCTGCCGTACACATCGATCCAGAGCATTCCAAACATGCTTAATGGGTGACATGTCTGGTAAGTATGAAGGCCATGAAATAACAGGGTGATTTTCAGCTTCCAGGAAATGTGTACAGATCATTGTGACATGGGGCCGTGCATTATCATGCTGAACCATGAGGTGATGGCGGCGGATGAAAGGCACAACAATGGGCCTCAGGATCTCTTCACAGTATCCCTGTGATATCAGCAAACCGCTCCACCATGCAATCCCATACACGCTGTCTGCCCAGTACAGTTGATACCAGGATTAATCTGTGAAGAGCACACTTCTCCAGCGTGCCAGTGGCCATCTAAGGTAAGCATTTGCCCACTGGTCGGTTACGACGCCGAACTGCAGTCCGGTCAAGACGCCGGTGAGACGCCGGCGTCTCCGGTGAGGACGACGAGTATGCAGATGAGCAAACTCCACAAACTGTTTCTGACCGTTTGTGGAGAAATTCTTCAGTTGTGCAAACCCACAGTTTCCTCAGCTGTCCGGGTGGCTGGTCTCAGATGATCCCGCAGCTGAAGAAGCTGGATGTGGAGGCCCTGGGCTGGAGTGGTTACACATGGTCTGTGTGTTGTGAGGCAGGTTGGACGTGCTGCCAAATTCTCTAAAACCGGGTGGCTTATGGTGGGGCGGCAGGGTAGCCTAGTGATTAGAGCGTTGGGCTAGTAACCGAAAGGTTGCAAGTTCAAATCTGTCATTCTGCCCCTGAACAGGCAGTTAACCCACTGTTCCTAGGCCGTCATTGAAAATAAGAATTTGTTCTTAACTGACTTGCCTAGTTAAATAAAGGTTAAATAAAGGTAAAATAAAAATGGTAGAGAAATTAACATTAAATTATTTGGCAACAGCTCTGGTGGACATTTCTGCAGTCACCATGCCAATTATAAGCTCCCTCAAAACATGAGACATCTGTGTTATTGTGTTGTGTGACACAAATGCACATTTTAGAGTGGCCTTTGTGCACCTGTGTAACGATCACGCTGTTTTGTCAGCTTCTTGATATGCCACACCTGTCAGGTGGATGAATTATCTTGGCAAAGGAGAAATGTTCACTAACAGGGATGTAAACAAATGTGTTCACAACATTTGAGAGAAATAAGCTTTTTTTTGAGCGAATGAAATATTTCTGGATAAAAAAAATAAAAAATTGCTCATGAAGCATGGGACCAACGGGGGCGACAGGGGGCGACACCCTGGACCCAAACTGTTACAGACCTATATCCATCCTGCCCTGCCTATCTAAGGTCTTCGAAAGCCAAGTCAACAAACAGGTCACTGACCATCTTGAATCCCACCGTACCTTCTCCGCTGTGCAATCTGGTTTCCGAGCCGGTCACGGGTGTACCTCAGCCACGCTCAAGGTACTAAACGATATCATAACCGCCATCGATAAAAGACAGTACTGTGCAGCCGTCTTCATAGACCTTGCCAAGGCTTTCGACTCTGTCAATCACCGTATTCTTATCGGCAGACTCAGTAGCCTCGGTTTTTCGGATGACTGCCTTGCCTGGTTCACCAATTACTTTGCAGACAGAGTTCAGTGTGTCAAATCGGAGGGCATGCTGTCCGGTCCTCTGGCAGTCTCTATGGGGGTGCCACAGGGTTCAATTCTCGGGCCGACTCTTTTCTCTGTATATATCAATGATGTTTCTCATGCTGCGGGCGATTCCCTGATCCACCTCTACGCAGACGACACCATTCTATATACTTCCGGCCCGTCCTTGGACACTGTGCTATCTAACCTCCAAACGAGCTTCAATGCCATACAGCACTCCTTCCGTGGCCTCCAACTGCTCTTAAACGCTAGTAAAACCAAATGCATGCTTTTCAACCGTTCGCTGCCTGCACCCGCACGCCTGACCAGCATCACCACCCTGGATGGTTCCGACCTTGAATATGTGGACATCTATAAGTACCTAGGTGTCTGGCTAGATTCTAAACTCTCCTTCCAGACCCATATCAAACATCTCCAATCGAAAATCAAATCAAGAGTCGGCTTTCTATTCCGCAACAAAGCCTCCTTCACTCACGCCGCCAAACTTACCCTAGTAAAACTGACTATCCTACCGATCCTCGACTTCGGCGACGTCATCTACAAAATTGCTTCCAACACTCTACTCAGCAAACTGGATGCAGTTTATCACAGTGCCATCCGTTTTGTCACTAAAGCACCTTATACCACCCACCACTGCGACTTGTATGCTCTAGTCGGCTGGCCCTCGCTACATATTCGTCGCCAGACCCACTGGCTCCAGGTCATCTACAAGTCCATGCTAGGTAAAGCTCCGCCTTATCTCAGTTCACTGGTTACGATGGCAACACCCATCCGTAGCACGCGCTCCAGCAGGTGTATCTCACTGATCATCCCTAAAGCCAACACCTCATTTGGCCGCCTTTCGTTCCAGTTCTCTGCTGCCTGTGACTGGAACGAATTGCAAAAATCGCTGAAGTTGGAGACTTTTATCTCCCTCACCAACTTCAAACATCTGCTATCCGAGCAGCTAACCGATCGCTGCAGCTGTACATAGTCTATTGGTAAATAGCCCACCCATTTTCACCTACCTCATCCCCATACTGTTTTTATTTATTTATTTTTATTTTTCTGCTCTTTTGCACACCAATCTCTACCTGTACATAACCATCTGATCATTTATCACTCCAGTGTTAATCTGCATAATTGTAATTATTTGCCTACCTTCTCATGCCTTTTGCACACAATGTATATAGACTCCCCTTTTTTCTACTGTGTTATTGACTTGTTAATTGTTTACTCCATGTGTAACTCTGTGTTGTCTGTTCACACTGCTATGCCTTATCTTGGCCAGGTCGCAGTTGCAAATGAGAACTTGTTCTCAACTAGCCTACCTGGTTAAATAAAGGTGAAATAAAAAAAAAAAATAAAATAAAAAAAAAAAAAAAAAAAACAATTGCGTTTTCTATTTTAGTTCAGTATACATACATAGAGACTTGGCAAGACAGAACAAAGAGATTTGAACCAGGCAAGAAACATAAAACTCACGTGTGATAGACCTGCTCTGAGCTCATTGGCTTCTGAGAGAGAGTGTTCTTCTGTTGGAGGGCACCTAGGGTGAGGCAGCCACGCAGGAACTGTGTTCTCACACTGGACAGGGGGTCTGTCACGCTCGGCTCCAAACCACTGAGTTCACATCACGGCAGGAAAAAAAAGGGGACGTTTAGCTTACAGAGAAACACTGACTGCACATCATGTAGAAGTGCACTTAAGGAAGTCTGGAAATCAAGATACTCTCTCTCGATCCCGATCTCTGTCTTGCGCACACACACGCACGCACGCACGCACGCACGCGCGCACACACACACACACATATACATATACACAGACACACACACACATATACACAGACACACACACACACACAGACACACACACACACACATATACACAGACACACACACACACACATATACACAGACACACACACACACATATACACAGACACACACACACACACACACACACACACACACACACACACACACACACACACACACACACACACACACACACACACACACACACACACACACACACACACACACACACACACACACCTGTAGTTGTTCTCCATGTTGCAGGACTGTGCTATAACATGCTCCAGGCCTTGTTGTAAAAACAGGCCTGCCTCCTTCTCCACAGCCTCTGAGGCTTCCTCCTGTAGCAGTAGAGCAAGACCTGTGAAGAACCTGCCCACACACACACACACACACACACACACACACACACACACACACACACACACACACACACACACACACACACACACACACACACACACACACACACACACACACACGTTCATGAGTCGCCCACCCCTAGCAATGTGACCAATAGGGCCAACCCAGGTCTCCTGCCTGCTACAGATTGGTCGTAGCCCGTTGAGCTAAAGCCAAGGACTTAGCTTGAGGAGTTAAAGCAAGTCTGGTTCCCAGAAGCAACTGCGATAAACATACTACAGCGTGTGCTGACCTAAGTGCTGGCTGTGAGGGCCGCAGGGCCAGTCCGGTCTGCAGGTGCTGCAGTGCCTCATTGTTCCTCTTCTGCAACAGCAGCATACGCCCCACGTGGAGGTTGTACTCCCAGAAGTCCTGGTTCAGCGACCAGGCATCCAGGTACTTCAGAAGGGCCCGGTGGATACAGCTCTCTTCGTCCCCCACGCCCGCACTGCCATCCTGAGGTACAAGGGGAGGAACGTCAAAACCCCCTAGTCTGGGTCTGCACCAACAGCGCTCAAACCTAGTCTTGAACTAACGGATCATTCTGATCTATAATGCATTTGAATGGGGCTGTTCTTCCGGGAGCCAGTCAAGGTCGAGTGATCTCTGTGCCAGTCTACTTACTCCAACATCAATGATTGAGAGATCAAAGATGTTCAGAGGCCCTTCACAGGCGGTTCAAATGTCACACATCAACTGGGTCCCACATCCATTGGATGTCTCTCTGACATTATAGAGATACATAGATTCATCTCAATGGTCTCTACCTAGTCCCTGACACTAGAATACCTAGTCCCTAGTCCCTGACACTAGAATACTTAGTCCCTGACACTAGAATACCTAGTCCCTAGTCCCTGACACTAGAATACTTAGTCCCTGACACTAGAATACATAGTCCCTAGTCCCTGACACTAGAATACCTAGTCCCTGACACTAGAATATCTAGTCCCTAGTCCCTGACACTAGAATACCTAGTCCCTAGTCCCTGACACTAGAATACCTAGTCCCTGACACTCTAATAACTAGTCCCTAGTCCCTGACACTAGAATACCTAGTCCCTAGTCCCTGACACTAGAATACCTAGTCCTTGATACTAGAATACCTAGTCCCTGACACTAGAATACCTAGTCCCTGACACTAGAATACCTAGTCCCTGATACTTGAATACCTAGTCCCTAGTTCCTGACACTAGAATACCTAGTCCCTAGTCCCTGACACTAGAATACCTAGTCCCTGATACTAGAATACCTAGTCCCTGACACTAGAATACCTAGTCCCTAGTCCCTGACACTAGAGTACCTAGTCCCTGACACTAGAATACCTATTCCCTAGTCCCTGACACTAGAATACCTAGTCCCTGACACTAGAATACCTAGTCCCTGACACTAGAATACCTAGTCCCTGATACTAG
>NC_092166.1:84275853-84378353 GCF_045791955.1 Oncorhynchus clarkii lewisi | reverse complement strand
AAATAAAGAGCTTCTATTTTAACACACATGACGGAAGTATCGCCACGGCTCATGTTGTTTTACAGCCTCTTACACTCTAGAACAATCTAAGCCTCCCTCCCTAACTATGGCTTCATAGCACTGACACACCAAAGGGTCGTTCTACCTCAGAAAGCACAAGAAAGAGGATTTGGACACCCACCATCTCAGATTGGTCTAAAATTGTTTAGTAACCTTGCAATATTATTTTGTTGGAATATAATTTGATCTCTGAGAAATTAAGCTATTTGATTGCATGCAAATTGGCCATTTTAATGTATAGGATTCATATAATAGTCAATAAATATATAACCTAACATTCCAATTGGGGCCAAACTTTTTTTATACCAATTGAGTAAGACATGAGAAATCCAAAGGAATTGTCAAAACCCACTGGGCAAGGATGTCAATTCAATGTCTATTCCACAGTGGTTCAACATAATTTAATTGAAATTACATTGAAACAACGATTGATTGAACCAGTGTGTGCCCAGTGAGAAGCCACCCACGGACCCCCCCTACACCAACAACGAGTACACAGAAAGGAAACCGATATGTAATTTAGTCATTTGAGTAAACTATCCCTTTAGCATCGGGATTCTTAAAGAAAAAAAGAAAACACCTAACAGCACCATCTAGTGGTCAGAACCTGGAAATATCAGGATGTAGGATGAGGTGTAAAGCTAACATCACCAAATTCACATTACATAGTATGAAGAAACAATACTCCAAGACACAGGTCCATATTACTTGTCAAGAAAATATACTTTTTTAAACCTTTATTTAACTAGACAAGTCAGTTAAAAGAACAACTTATTATTTTCAATGACAGCCTAGGAACAGTGGGTTAACTGCCAGTTTTTTACCTTGTCAGCTCGGGGATTCGATCTTGCAACCTTTTTGGCTACTAGTCCAACGCTCTAACCACTAAGCTACCTGCCGCCCCACTGATTGTTGGGGTGGGATTGGTGCTGGGCATCCGTGGGTAGCTTTACAACGTTTCTTTGGATTCCTCATGTCTTAACTCATTGTTAGAAACAAGTTCGGTCACAATTGGATGTTAGGTAATATATTCATTGACTATTATATAAATCCTATACATTAAAATGGCCAATGTGCGTGCAATCAATTAGCTTAATTTCTTCAAAGATCAAATGACGTTTCAACAAAATAATGTTGCAGGAATGCAAATTATATCTATTTCTAACGACAGACATTTTTTTCAGAACAATCCGAGATGGTCGGTGTCATAGCTTGCTGAAATGAAGTGGAATGACCCCAGTGGAATGACCCCAGTGGACTGACCCCAGTGAGACTGACCCCAGTGGAATGACCCCAATGGAATGACCCCAGTGGACTGACCCCAGTGGACTGACCCCAGTGGACTGACCCCAATGGAATGACCCCAGTGGACTTACCCCAGTGGACTGACCCCAGTGGACTGACCCCAGTGGAATGACCCCAGTGGACTGACCCCAGTGGACTGACCCCAGTGGAATGACCCCAGTGGAATGACCCCAGTAGACTGACCCCAGTGGAATGACCCCAGTGGAATGACCCCAAGTGTAATGACCCCAGTGGAATGACCCCAGAGGAATGACCCCAAGTGGAATGACCCCAGTGGAATGACCCCAGTGGAATGACCCCAAGTGGAATGACCCCAGTGGAATGACCCCAATGGAATGACCCCAGTAGACTGACCCCAGTGGAATGACCCCAGTGAGACTGACCCCAGTGGAATGACCCCAGTGGAATGACCCCAATGGAATGACCCCAGTGGAATGACCCCAGTGGACAGACCCCAGTGGACTGACCCCAGTGGAATGACCCCAGTGGAATGACCCCAATGGAATGACCCCAAGTGTAATGACCCCAGTGGAATGACCCCAGTGGAATGACCCCAGTGGAATGACCCCAGTGGAATGACCCCAAGTGGAATGACCCCAGTGGAATGACCCCAGTGGAATGACCCCAGTAGACTGACCCCAGTGGAATGACCCCAGTGAGTCTGACCCCAGTGCAATGACCCCAGTGGAATGACCCCAATGGAATGACCCCAGTGGAATGACCCCAGTGGACTGACCCCAGTGGAATGACCCCAGTGGAATGACCCCAATGGAATGACCCCAGTGGAATGACCCCAGTGGACTGACCTCAGTGGACTGACCCCAGTGGAATGACCCCAGTGGAATGACCCCAATGGAATGACCCCAGTGGAATGACCCCAGTGGACTGACCCCAGTGAGACTGACCCCAATGGAATTACCCCAGTGGACTGACTCCAGTGAGAATGACCCCAGTAGACTGACCCCAATGGCATGACCCCAGTAGAATGACCCCAGTAGAATGACCCCAGTGGAATGACCCCAGTGGAATGACCCCAAAGCCACACGTTCTAAATGAATAATCAGCACGAAAGAGGAAACTGGTTTCTAAGACTTCTTTGCACTTTGAACTCTGAAAGACCCTTTACGGTTCCTCATTCAAGACCATCATGGAAGACTGTTAAAGGTGTCTTTGAACGACGCTAATGCTAACTAGCCTCTCTTCATGTATTCTTTCAATAAGCAAGGCTAATTTGCTATGCTAACACTAACTAGCCTCTTTTCATATAATTTTTCAATAAGCAAGGCTAATTTGCTATGCTAACACTAACTAGCCACTCTTTATAATGTCTTTGGAATTACATCCCTTTTCCCCAATGGATTTCTCCCAGGTCACAGAGTCTGTATTACAAGAGCCAGCACACTGTATACGTTCAACACATGACCTGGTACAGGCACACCGCTTGTTCACAAGTTTGTGAGTTAAGGATTAGATTTCAGAATGAGGACCAATGAGTCCTCATTCAACGCTTCTCTGATGTCACTTCTCAGATTCAGTGAGTAGTCAGGAACAAGTGGACAAAAAAAAGACTAACAGTGTCCTGCATCATGTCAGGATAGGCCCTTGACGCTAATGCTAACTAGCCTCTCTTCATGTATTTTTTCAATAAGCAAGGCTAATTTGCTATGCTAACACTAACTAGCCACTCTTTGTGTATTTTTCCAATGGGGAAGGCTAATCCGCTATGCTCACAGAGGTTTGGCTTAGCTGCGTTGGATGGAAACTCTTACCGACCTGGTTTGGGCAGACGCTCTCTGTAGAGTTTCAGATTGTCCTGGGCCAGGGCACACAGATTATCGACACTATCCTGTCCTATTGCCTTTTGTAGTCTCTTCTCCCAGTTACGCACCTGTCAAGAAAAAAGGAAATATCCTCACTTATGCAGAATGAATGATGCATCATCAGCAACACAATAGCAGAGACTCTATCTAATGAGATGACATAAGGTTTGAACAATCTTAGCAACAACGATGATAGCGAATAGAACAAGATACGAAAACTAGGCGATGCTTTACAATATTTCAGTTCTTTGTAGGGCATAAATTATGTAAATACCTTGTATCAGTGAGTAATCCATAAGTAGAGTGTTGCACTGTAATTACATAGCTTTAGTAATTTTCTAAGTCTAAACCTCTATCATAGGTAACCATATGTAAAGTGTTCTTGTTACCTCCAAAGTGTGTTTGGTTTCTATCTCCAAGCAGGTCGAGGATGCAGCAAAATGCTTCTTGTACCAGCTCGTCTCAGTGACGTCCTGAAAGAAAGGTACATTTAAAGCTGAAATCCACATCAGAGGAAACGGTGCCACTATTCAACCCTGCATATACAGAATGTTATGTTATTGTTTTTGTTTTGATGGAGAGGAGAAGATGAGGAGGAGAGGAGAGGACAGGAGGAGGAGCATAGATATCGATGGCTGTGATTTTCAGTCCTCTGCACATACGTGTGCGCACACACTCAGACACACACACACACACACACACACACACACACACACACACACACACACACACACACACACACGTCGATGTTTCATGCTGACCTTTGGGTCCAGGTCCGTTGAGGGTTTGTGTGGACACTCCAGTGCATGTGACCCCACTTCAGCCAGTTTCACCACACTCTCACATCCTTTTCCAAGAGGTAACAGAGACATGCCACGATTCATGACAAACACACAGTAGATGTGGCTATATCTCTAACTGCTGATTAGCTGATATTGATATGAGTGAAATTTGAACATTACAACATTATTTCAATATAATATAATAATCACATTAGAGAAAGTAATCATCGTTCTGGCTCGTGACCGCGTACCTCGGTATGCAAAGAAGCACTTGACCAGCGCAGAAGACATGGTCTTATCCAGGTCGTGTTCCAGAACCTTCCAGCTGTCTCCGAGGGGACACTCGTTTAGCGGGTCGACCTTCGACCTTCTCGCCAGCATGTCAATGTAGGGGGCTGAGAACAGGTGCTGTGGATCACTGCAGAAAACAGTGTCAGAGTCTCAATTGATGAGAAAGAATTCATGCACATTGATAAATAACCTTGCCTGAGACCAGGGCCCATATTCATAAAACGACTCAGAGTATGAGTGCTGATCTAGGATCAGCTTTTTCCTTTCAGATAATATTGAATATTCTTTTATAAACAGGGGGGACTTGATCCTAGATCAGCACTACTCTGAGCTTCTGTGTGACTATGGGCCCTGAAGAGTAAGAGATCTGGGATCGAACCTGGTTGGTCACACATATAGTATAGTAACGTCATATTGAAAATTGGACATCGAAGTCAGTTCCACTGCTTTTTTTCTTAATTCTTCCCCTCTTATCAGGGACTAATTTAGTGGGTACCACTAATTATCAGGTAGAAGAGAACACCAGCAGTACTCTGGAACTCCATGGTAGGATTAGAAAACCCTTGCTATAGTAACTTTACCTCCAGGGTAGGATTAGAATACCCCTGCTATAGTAACTTTATCTCCAGGGAAGGATTAGAATACCCCTGCTATAGTAACTTTATCTCCAGGGAAGGATTAGAATACCCCTGCTATAGTAACTTTATCTCCATGGTAGGATTAGAATACCCCTGCTATAGTAACTTTATCTCCAGGGTAGGATTAGAATACCCCTGCTATAGTCACTATCTCCAGGGTAGGATTAGAATACCCCTGCTATAGTAACTTTACCTACAGGGTAGGATTAGAATACCCCTGCTATAGTAACTTTATCTCCAGGGTAGGATTAGAATACCCCTGCTATAGTAACTTTACCTCCAGGGTAGGATTAGAATACCCCTGCTATAGTAACTTTACCTCCAGGGTAGGATTAGAATACCCCTGCTATAGTAACTTTATCTCCAGGGTAGGATTAGAATACCCCTGCTATAGTAACTTTATCTCCAGGGTAGGATTAGAATACCCCTGCTATAGTAACTTTATCTCCAGGGTAGGATTAGAATACCCCTGCTATAGTAACTTTATCTCCAGGGTAGGATTAGAATACCCCTGCTATAGTAACTTTACCTCCAGGGTAGGATTAGAATACCCCTGCTATAGTAACTTTATCTCCAGGGTAGGATTAGAATACCCCTGCTATAGTAACTTTACCTCCAGGGTAGGATTAGAATACCCCTGCTATAGTAACTTTACCTCCATGGTAGGATTAGAATACCCCTGCTATAGTAACTTTATCTCCAGGGTAGGATTAGAATACCCCTGCTATAGTAACTTTATCTCCAGGGTAGGATTAGAATACCCCTGCTATAGTAACTTTACCTACAGGGTAGGATTAGAATACCCCTGCTATAGTAACTATCTCCATGGTAGGATTAGAATACCCCTGCTATAGTAACTTTATCTCCAGGGTAGGATTAGAATACCCCTGCTATAGTAACTTTATCTCCAGGGTAGGATTAGAATACCCCTGCTATAGTAACTTTATCTCCAGGGTAGGATTAGAATACCCCTGCTATAGTAACTTTATCTCCAGGGTAGGATTAGAATACCCCTGCTATAGTAACTTTACCTACAGGGTAGGATTAGAATACCCCTGCTATAGTAACTTTACCTACAGGGTAGGATTAGAATACCCCTGCTATAGTAACTATCTCCATGGTAGGATTAGAATACCCCTGCTATAGTAACTTTACCTCCAGGGTAGGATTAGAATACCCCTGCTATAGTAACTTTACCTCCATGGTAGGATTAGAATACCCCTGCTATAGTAACTTTATCTCCAGGGTAGGATTAGAATACCCCTGCTATAGTAACTTTACCTACAGGGTAGGATTAGAATACCCCTGCTATAGTAACTTTATCTCCAGGGTAGGATTAGAATACCCCTGCTATAGTAACTTTATCTCCAGGGTAGGATTAGAATACCCCTGCTATAGTAACTTTACCTACAGGGTAGGATTAGAATACCCCTGCTATAGTAACTTTATCTCCAGGGTAGGATTAGAATACCCCTGCTATAGTAACTTTACCTACAGGGTAGGATTAGAATACCCCTGCTATAGTCACTATCTCCAGGGTAGGATTAGAATACCCCTGCTATAGTAACTTTATCTCCAGGGTAGGATTAGAATACCCCTGCTATAGTAACTTTACCTACAGGGTAGGATTAGAATACCCCTGCTATAGTAACTTTACCTCCAGGGTAGGATTAGAATACCCCTGCTATAGTAACTTTATCTCCAGGGTAGGATTAGAATACCCCTGCTATAGTCACTATCTCCAGGGTAGGATTAGAATACCCCTGCTATAGTAACTTTATCTCCATGGTAGGATTAGAATACCCCTGCTATAGTAACTTTATCTCCAGGGTAGGATTAGAATACCCCTGCTATAGTAACTTTACCTCCAGGGTAGGATTAGAATACCCCTGCTATAGTAACTTTATCTCCAGGGTAGGATTAGAATACCCCTGCTATAGTCACTATCTCCAGAGTAGGATTAGAATACCCCTGCTATAGTCACTATCTCCAGGGTAGGATTAGAATACCCCTGCTATAGTCACTCTACCTCTGGTTGATGGATATGGGTCTGTAGAGGGCCGTCAGAGTGACAGGGCACTCATAGGAGACCTGCTCTTTCACATCACTGAAAGACACAGCCATGGGAATCTGCTCTCGCATCACCAACACATAGTACATCTGGGAGTGGTTTTGAAAGAGACGTTCTTTAATCCATCAGGAATTACTGAATATTTGATGTATCATTATATCTAAAGTACAAAGATTTAGCAAAGGTTTCCATAAAAAAACGTTGCCAGTACAGTAGCAGTTTGTGTTATTACCTGAGAATTGCTGCCATCTGCTGACAAGACCTTGATACTGACGACAGTTTCTCCAACAGTCAATGGAGAAGGTTGGGAATCACTTTCTTCATTCACTGAAACTTTCATGTTTTTATCAGGAACTTTGGGCAGTATGGTCACCGAATTACAGTAGAAAGGAACTGTGCCTAAATGAAAAGATTACCAGTTTTTTTTTTAACAGCACATTATATAAGTCATAGAATAAAATAGAAAACATACTTTATTTTCATATATCTTTATTTTTTTTAATGCATATCCACTTACTTGAGTAATCATAGATGTTTGCCGAAAATGTAGGTTGTAATTGAACATTTCCTTCAATTGTAAGGTCACTCAACTCTGCAGTCCTCGCAGACAGTTTGGTGACCTCAATGCAATATTTTTTGGAGGTGCCATCCTCGGCTCCCACCTCTATTTCAACCAAATTCAATCCATCATTCAGTTTGATGGACTTTGAGCCATCACCACAACGCTGAAAATGTCAAATGTATTGATTTGCAAGAGCGTGAAGAACAAATTATGTGCCTAGTACACAGTGTAGGATATCTTATAGTATTTAAATATATATATATTCGCATCCAAACGTTACTTGGTTGAAACTTACGATTTTATAACTGGCTCCGCAGTCACTTGTGAGCAGGTCCAATGTAACCTGGTCGACATCGCTTGCAACAGTAACTTTATAAGTTGTTACATCTGCTTTGAACGCAGGCTGCAACGTCTGTCCCGAAATTGCAAGCTTCTCCAAATCACAATTGTCCATTTTAGCTTTTCTTTTTAAAGCTTTTTGAAACTGTTTTTATTCTAGGATTTCTGTAAACAGTCGCATTTACACTGACGGACTGACATTTCAGTGTCTGTCTGTAACCTTGGAAACAAGCTCGTGTTGTTCTCTGTTCAAATACGGAACGCCTTTTGCGTGTCTAAAAAATATATACCTTGACGCGTTCCGTACTCAAATGCCATTAAAAGCCTGATTAAGTCCTGTTTATGATGCCATTGGCACCTACATGAATCACATTATTCTAACTTTACTGTTAAAATAGCAGGTACATTTGTGTCTTTTTGTCGAGAGCAAAACATATATATATTTTTCAATCAAAAATAATTGTTCTGAAACCAAAAACGAGGCCTTAAATAAATAAAAAAAATCGCAATCTAATACTTTGTAATAGAATGAAAAACTTTATGTATTTTGAAAAATGTATTTTATTTTTTTATTTTATTTTTAAATTCCGCTATCAACCACCCATCATTTTGGCTAGTTTGCTTGCAGTGTTAATTATTTTTTTTCGCTTTTGAAACTGTTTTGTTCTTCGTTTGCACTTTTGACCCACAGCTGTGGGCAGTCTTCCGTCCAACTTCTACATAGCTAGTAGTTAGTAGTTAGCTCCTACGATTCAGTGTCGGTTCATTACATTCTACTATATCACATACTGTACATACATACCGTAGAATGATAAATCATGTAATTATTATTATCAAGCTAACCAAAAGCATTTAGCTACAAATGCCTGTTCTCGCCATTTTGAATTGAATTCATTGAACTTTCTTTCATGGCAACTCATAAGTAGGTAATGTCCTATTTGTTTAATAGTCTAAACATAGTCACCTGTATGTACATACATACAGTACTGTACAGAAGTGTAAGGCACATGTACAATTCTGTAAAACACATCCGTTTTTAAATGTAAAAAAAAAATACTATGAAGGAACATTTTCTTATTTCACCTTCTCTTGTATCAGGTTGTATCAGGGGAGGACTGCGCCTAAAGAGGCTGGAGACTCATAACTAATCGAAGAGCATGTATATGTCCTGACCAAAAGATGAGGAGTCAGTGGTAGGGTTCACTTGACGTTGCAGCACGGCAAGATTCTCAGTAGACAAGGGGGCGTGGGATGTCAGGAACAATGACCCTATTGTTAGTGTTTCCAGATTATCCTCCTCATGAAGCAGGTTCTCCACCTGCTGAATCTGGAATGCTCAAAAGAAACAAATCTGTATTAGTGACGATAAATGTAAAGGAAAATCTGTCAAGCCACTCACAGATCACACAGACACATACCTCTGCATAGTCTGGCTCAGACACAGGTGTGTGGAGCATTCCGATATGCCACAGCTGGTGAGGTGTCAGGTTCGCCTCTGTACTTAAAGGGTGATTATTCCAACTCTCTGTGAAATGCTGCAGATCTATTCCCTAGTGCACTACTGGGGCGGCAGGGTAGCCTAGTGGTTAGAGCGTTGGACTAGTAACCGGAAGGTTGCGAGTTCAAACCCCCGAGCTGACAAGGTACAAATCTGTCGTTCTGCCCCTGAACAGGCAGTTAACCCACTGTTCCCAGGCCGTCATTGAAAATAAGAATTTGTTCTTAACTGACTTGCCTGGTTAAATAAAGGTAAAAATAAAAAAATAAAAAAAAACTTTATATCAGAGCCCTATGGCACCCTATTCCCTACATAGTGACTACTTTATATCAGAGCCCTATGGCACCCTATTCCCTAGTGCACTACTTTAGGCCAGAGCCCTATGGCACCCTATTCCCTAGTGCACTACTTTAGATCAGAGCCCTGTGGCACCCTATTCCCTACATAGTGCACTACTTTAGATCACAGCCCTGTGGCACCCTATTCCCTACATAGTGCACTACTTTATATCAAAGCCCTATGGCACCCTATTCCCTACATAGTGCACTACTTTAGATCACAGCCCTGTGGCACCCTATTCCCTACATAGTGCACTACTTTTGACCAGAGCCCTATGGCACCCTATTCCCTACATAGTGCACACTTTTGACCAGGGGCCAATAAGGAATAGGGTGCCTTTTGGAACGTACTCCAGTCTGTTCATAGGGCCTTGAGTCCCTACCAGCGTATTTAAAAAATATGGATCACCTTTTTCCCCTCAGATGTCCCCCTTCGTCCTTCCCAGCCCTCAACATGTGCTCAGCTTTGAAGGCATTATTAGGTCGCTAACCATGCTTTTCGCTAGAAGCAAATTAGAACAGACAAGCGGCATGTCGAACGGCATGAGGTAACAAGTATTTTATTTTATACATTTTAGAATAAAGCTGTAAGTTAACAAGAAAAAGTCTCTGGTTGAGAGAATGCCAAGAGTACAAAGCTGTCATCAAGGAAAAGGGTAGCTACTTTTGAAGAGGGGGTCAGATAATAACCATGAAGGTTATAGTAGAGGTGGTCAGATAATAACCATGACGGTTATAGTAGAGGGGGTCAGATATTAACCGTGAAGGTTATAGTAGAGGGTCAGATATTGACCATGAAGGTTATAGTAGAGGGGGGTCAGATAATAACCATGAAGGTTATAGTAGAGGGGGTCAGATAATAACCATGAAGGTTATAGTGGAGGGGGGTCAGATAATAACCATGAAGGTTATAGTAGAGGGGGTCAGATAATAACCATGAAGGTTATAGTAGAGGGGGTCAGATAATAACCATGAAGGTTATAGTGGAGGGGGATAATAACCATGAAGGTTATAGTAGCGGGTCAGATATTAACCATGAAGGTTATAGTAGAGGGGGTCAGATAATAACCATGAAGGTTATAGTAGAGGGGGTCAGATAATAACCGTGAAGGTTATAGTAGAGGGGGGTCAGATAATAACCATGAAGGTTATAGTAGAGGGGGTCAGATAATAACCATGAAGGTTATAGTGGAGGGGGATAATAACCATGAAGGTTATAGTAGCGGGTCAGATATTAACCATGAAGGTTATAGTAGCGGGGGTCAGATAATAACCATGAAGGTTATAGTGGAGGGGGATAATAACCATGAAGGTTATAGTAGAGGGGGTCAGATAATAACCATGAAGGTTATAGTAGAGGGGGGTCAGATAATAACCATGAAGGTTATAGTGGAGGGGGATAATAACCATGAAGGTTATAGTAGAGGGGGGTCAGATAATAACCATGAAGGTTATAGTGGAGGGGGATAATAACCATGAAGGTTATAGTAGAGGGGGATAATAACCATGAAGGTTATAGTAGAGGAGGATAATAACCGTGAAGGTTATAGTAGCGGGTCAGATATTAACCATGAAGGTTATAGTAGCGGGTCTAGACAACACTGTGTGTACAGAACAGACAGGAGGCGTCCATCCACCTTGTGTTTCTCCACAGACAACATGCGTAACTACTAGCACCAGATGACAAAGGCTTAGTCAGATAATCCTCTTGTCAGCCATCTGCCCCATGGCCGTCCCACACTGGCCCTCTGAAATTAAACCACAAAACCAGGGCACCAACATCTGTAACTAGCCAGGTACTTCCATGAGAAAAACAGACATGTGTTGCTGCTTGGGTTGGATTGTAATCATTTAAATCACAGCAAATACTATTTATCAGGATATGTACGTTATGATATGGTCTGATTTGACGGAATATGTTCGATATTTGTACGTAGAGAAACGGTAGGCTCTCAGCTAGATTATAATGCAATGCTAGATGAGCGTGTCCTGACAGTTGCTGTGGATGTCTGCTGCCTTGAATCTGTTAACGTTTCAGATAGGTTCACCAGTAGCGAGGGGTGAGAATGTCTTTACTTGAAGCCACAATCAACACGTGGCGTACGATACTGTTCGTTTTTTAACGTTTTTTTTTTGTGGAAACATCAAAAAAACATCGGCATACAATAGATTATATTGTTGCTCGTAGTCCATCAAGTGGAAGTGTATACATAGTCCGGATCTGTAGGGTCTCTAGTGTCGGGACGGTAAGGCCTACGCTGCCTTGTCCTTGTCATTGTTGTGTATGTACAAATAGCTAATCTCACTGACCTGGCCCACAGGGCTTTCTCTCTGTCTGTCAAGCGAGGGTGGATAGGCCTTTACAAACTTTTAGCAGATCATCCCAGGCACTACCAGTAGGGGACTAGCAGTAGACCTCCCTGGTAACAGACTACTGAGTTCAGTAGACCACCCTGGTAACAGACTACTGAGTTCAGTAGACCACCCTGGTAATAGACTACTGAGTTCAGTAGACCACCCTAGTAACAGACTACTGAGTTCAGTAGACCACCCTAGTAACAGACTACTGAGTTCAGTAGACCACCCTAGTAACAGACTACTGAGTTCAGTAGACCACCCTGGTAATAGACTACTGAGTTCAGTAGACCACCCTAGTAACAGACTACTGAGTTCAGTAGACCACCCTGGTAATAGACTACTGAGTTCAGTAGACCACCCTAGTAACATACTACTGAGTTCAGTAGACCACCCTAGTAACAGACTACTGAGTTCAGTAGACCACCCTAGTAACAGACTACTGGGTTCAGTAGACCACCCTGATAATAGACTACTGAGTTCAGTAGACCACCCTAGTAGTAATAGACTACTGAGTTCAGTAGGGTCTAACAGTAGACCACCCTGATAACAGACTACTGAGTTCAGTAGACCACCCTGATAACAGACTACTGAGTTCAGTAGACCACCCTAGTAACAGACTACTGAGTTCAGTAGACCACCCTAGTAACAGACTACTGGGTTCAGTAGACCACCCTGATAATAGACTACTGAGTTCAGTAGACCACCCTAGTAATAGACTACTGAGTTCAGTAGGGTCTAACAGTAGACCACCCTGGTAATAGACTACTGAGTTCAGTAGACCACCCTGATAACAGACTACTGAGTTCAGTAGGCCACCTTGGTAATAGACTACTGGGTTCAGTAGACCACCCTAGTAACAGACTACTGAGTTCAGTAGACCACTCTAGTAATAGACTACTGAGTTCAGTAGGGTCTAACAGTAGACCACCCTAGTAACAGACTACTGAGTTCAGTAGACCACCCTGGTAACAGACTACTGAGTTCAGTAGGGTCTAACAGTAGACCACCCTAGTAACAGACTACTGAGTTCAGTAGGCCACCTTGGTAATAGACTACTGGGTTCAGTAGACCACCCTAGTAACAGACTACTGAGTTCAGTAGACCACTCTAGTAATAGACTACTGAGTTCAGTAGGGTCTAACAGTAGACCACCCTAGTAACAGACTACTGAGTTCAGTAGACCACCCTGGTAACAGACTAGGGTAGCCTAGTGGTTAGAGCGTTGGACTAGTAACCGGAAGTTTGCAAGTTCAAACCCCTGAGCTGACAAGGTACAAATCTGTCGTTCTGGCCCCTGAACAGGCAGTTAACCCACTGTTCCTAGGCCGTCATTGAAAATAAGAATTTGTTCCTAACTGACTTGCCTGGTTAAATAAAGGTAAAAAAATAAATAATTCATAAACATAATCAACAGAAGGTTGATATAGCACTGAATTCTAGTTTCAGTGTGACATTGAAATACACTACTAAATACTGTATCCCATATACCTTCATTGAAAAAAGAAAAGTTTGAGGTTCCTGAATATATTTTTTTTTGGGGAAGAACGTTGCAGTAGTTGCAGACTGACTACTTCCTGTATGAGCGTGTCATAGAACGCCACATCCTATTTTTAAACGTGTGAAGAGAGGAAAAGCACATCACTGCACCTCTGAGTGAGTAAGACATCACAGTCAATATAATAACATCCCCCTTCCTGAGCCTGGGGGGGTGTAGACTCAGTTACACCACATGCTGTCAGTATGACTCATACAGGGTTTAATACAAGATATTTGATATACGGTGCACTTCTTGACTTTTCCCACATTTTGTTACATTACAGCCTTATTCTAAAATGGATTAAATAATGTTTTTCCTCATCTACACACAAATACCCCATACATTTAGTATTTTATTTTTTATAATAATAGTGTTTATCATGATCATGATTTTTCAATGACTACCTCATTTTTGTACCCCACACATACAATTAAGGTCCCCCAGTCCAGCGGGGAATTTCAAATACAGATTCAACCACAAAGACCAGGGAGGTTTTCCGATGTCTCGAAAAGAAGGGCACCTATTGGTAGATGGCTTTTTAAAAAAGCAGACGTTGAGTATCCCTTTGAGCATGGTGATGTTATTAGTTACACTTTGGTAGGTGCATCAATACACCCAGTCACTACAAAGATACAGGCGTCCTTCCTAACTCAGTTGCTGGAGAGGAAGGAAACCGCTCGGGGATTTCACCATGAGGTCAATGGTGACTTTAAAACAGTTACAGAGTTTAATAACTGTGATAGAAGAAAACTGAGGATGGATCAACAACATTGTAGTTATTCCACAATACTAACCTAATTGACAGAGTGAAAAGAAGGAAGCCTGTCCAGAATAAAAATATTCTAAAACATGCATCCTGTTTTAATAAGGCCAAAGAAACAAACTTTATGTGGTGATTACAAAGTGTTATGTTTGAGGCAAATCAAACACAACACATCACTGAGTACCGCTCTTCATATTTTGAAGCATGGTGGTGACTGCATCATGTTATGGGTATGCTTGTCATCTGCAAGGACTAGGGAGTTTTTTTTAGGATACAAATAAATGGAATATAGCTAAGCACAGGCAAAATCCTAGAGGAAAACCTGGTTCAGTCTGCTTCCCAACAGACACTGGGAGACAAATTCTCCTTTCAGATGGACAATAACTTAAAACACAAGGCCAAATATACACTGGAGTTGCTTACCAAGACGACATTGAATGTTCCTGAGTGGTCTAGTTACAGTTTTGATTTGAATCGGCTTAAATCTATGGCAAGACTTGAAAATGGCTGTCTAGCTATGATCAACAACAAATCTGACTATCACGTTTCAAGGTAAGACCCAGATGCAGACAGCGTCGAATTAACAACAGTTTATGAATCCAACAGGGGCAGGCAAAAGACAGGTCAAGGGGTCAGTATTCCAGATAGGTGGGGCAAAGGTACAGGATGGCAGGCAGGCTCGGGGTCAGGGCAAGCAGAAAAGGTCAAAAACAGGAACAATCGAGAGACAGGAGCAGAGGGGTAGGCTTGACGGAACAAAACAAACTGGCAACAGACAAACAGAGAACACAGGTATAAATACACAGGGGATAATGGGGAAGATGGGCGACACCTGGAGGGGGGTGGAGACAAGCACGAAGACAGGTGAAACAGATCAGGGTGTGACACTGACAGAGCTTGAAGAATTTTAAAAAGAATACTGTGCAAATATTGTACAATCCAGGTGTGCAAAGCTCTTAGAGATTTACCCAGAAAGACTCACAGCTGTAATCGCTGCCAAAGGTGATTCTAACATGTATTTATTCAGGGGTGTGAATACTTATGTAAATGAGACATTTCTGTATTTAGTTTTCAATAAATTTGCAAACATTTCTAAAAACATGTAATTATGGGGTATTGTGTGTAGATGGGTGAAATGTTTTATTTATTTAGTCCATTTTGAATTCCTGCTGTAACACAACAAAATGTGGAATTGTTTAAGTGGTATGAAAACTTAAGGCACTGCATCACGTTGTGAGATGAGGCGAGATATCTCCTAGACACCATGTCATTTAAATAAATAAATAAATCAGTGTGATGATGTTGAATCAACGTGGAAAACTGATTAGATTTGCAAAAAGTTATCGACATAAGGGAATTGACTTTTTGTGTTGATTTCACAATGAATTCACATTAGTTGATAACTCAACCAAATGTAAATCAAAACTAGAGGTTGAACTGACGTCTGTGCCCAGTGGGTAGCCTCTGTGGGGAACAGTCTGTTACATTAGATATCTTCTAGTCTCTCTCTGTGGGGAACAGTCTGTTACATTAGATATCTTCTAGTCTCTCTCTGCGGGGAACAGTCTGTTACATTAGATACAGTCTTGTCTCTCTCTGTGGGGAACAGTCTGTTACATTAGATATCTCCTAGTCTCTCTCTGTGGGGAACAGTCTGTTACATTAGATATCTCCTAGTCTCTCTCTGTGGGGAACAGTCTGTTACATTAGATATCTCCTAGTCCCTCTCTGTGGGGAACAGTCTCACATTTTGGGGGTGAGAGCAGCGGTAGACAAGGTCTGTCTAAGATGTCTGTTGTGACTGTGAGGTAAAGGAGTGGAAGACAGGATACGTCAGTGGACTAACACCGTCCTCCCAGCCACCCCCCCCCCCCACCCTCTTCCACTTCCACTGAGCTGAGACGTCTAGCGACTGAGCCGCCTAGCGAGAACGCCTGGATCCTGACAAGCTGTCTTCTTCTTCTTCTTCCTCCTCCGTCAGGATGAAGAACCAAAAGAAAAAAAGACGATGTTTTTTCCTCTTAGTTTTCCTGGTCACTCTTCTTCTGTCTCCCTCTCTGGGTAGGTTTTCTGTTCTCTGTCCTGTCCTGATACTAGGATTTCACAGGAGTTCCTGCACCTTCTTTTTCCCTTCCTAATCCCCCCCCCACTGCATGTGTCTGTATGTGTTTGTGGTGTGGGTAAGATGTATCATTTTATTGACCTCTGTTGACATTGAACTCTCCTGTGTCTTCCCGCTGCCCTGCCGTTTCAGCAAGTGAGTACAAACGTTGTATTAGAATGTTCAGATACATATTACCACAGGTGTTTAAAGTATTGAATTGATTATGAAAACATGTGTTATAATGTGTGATCTGGACACTATGACAGCATGTGTTATAATGTGATCTGGACACTATGATAGCATGTGTTATAATGTGATCTGGACACTATGACAGCATGTGTTATAATGTGAACTGGACACTATGACAGCATGTGTTATAATGTGATCTGGACACTATGATAGCATGTGTTATAATGTGTGAACTGGACACTATGATAGCATGTGTTATAATGTGTGAACTGGACACTATGACAGCATGTGTTATAATGTGTGAACTGGACACTATGATAGCATGTGTTATAATGTGTGAACTGGACACTATGATAGCATGTGTTATAATGTGTGAACTGGACACTACCTATAGCATGTGTTATAATGTGTGATCTGGACACTATGATAGCATGTGTTATAATGTGTGAACTGGACACTATGATAGCATGTGTTATAATGTGTGAACTGGACACTATGATAGCATGTGTTATAATGTGTGAACTGGACACTATGACAACATGTGTTATAATGTGTGAACTGGACACTATGACAGCATGTGTTATAATGTGTGAACTGGACACTACCTATAGCATGTGTTATAATGTGTGATCTGGACACTATGATAGCATGTGTTATAATGTGTGAACTGGACACTATGACAGCATGTGTTATAATGTGTGAACTGGACACTATGACAGCATGTGTTATAATGTGTGAACTGGACACTATGACTGCATGTGTTATAATGTGTGAACTGGACACTACCTATAGCATGTGTTATAATGTGTGATCTGGACACTATGATAGCATGTGTTATAATGTGTGAACTGGACACTATGACAGCATGTGTTATAATGTGTGAACTGGACACTATGACAGCATGTGTTATAATGTGTGAACTGGACACTATGACAGCATGTGTTATAATGTGTGAACTGGACACTATGATAGCATGTGTTATAATGTGTGATCTGGACACTATGACAGCATGTGTTATAATGTGTGAACTGGACACTATGACAGCATGTGTTATAATGTGTGATCTGGACACTATGATAGCATGTGCTATAATTTGTGAACTGGACACTATGACAGCATGTGTTATAATGTGTGAACTGGACACTATGACAGCATGTGTTATAATGTGTGAACTGGACACTATGAGAGCATGTGTTATAATGTGTGGACACTACCTATAGCATATGTTATTATGTGTGAACTGGACACTATGATAGCATGTGTTATAATGTGTGAACTGGACACTATGATAGCATGTGTTATAATGTGTGAACAATACACTATGATAGCATGTGTTATAATGTGTGAACTGGACACTATGACAGCATGTGTTATAATGTGTGAACTGGACACTATGATAGCATGTGTTATAATGTGTGATCTGGACACTACCCACAGCATGTGTTATAATGTGTGAACTGGACACTATGACAGCATGTGTTATAATGTGAACTGGACACTTTGACAGCATGTGTTATAATGTGAACTGGACACTATGACAGCATGTGTTATAATGTGAACTGGACACTATGACAGCATGTGTTATAATGTGTGAACTGGACACTATCCACAGCATGGACACTATCTTTAGATTGTCATACACCTGTTTGTGTTTGTGAACACGCCGTAAAGCGCTGCTTGTTATAAATGACACGTTCAACTCTTAAGTTTCGATTAATTTCTTCTTCTCCCCCCAGGGCAAACTGACTACGCTCCCTATTTCTATGACAACGGACCGAGCAGCACCAATGGGAACATGGCTCTGTTCAGTATCTCAGAAGACACAGAAGTCGGTGAGTGTTGTAAACAATTATATAAATGTGATGATTATTTAGTTAATTATTTTAATTTTAATGTGGCTAAATTCTAAGAAAATCTCAATGTGGTTGTGATTGATCTTGTTTTTCAAGAGCAAACATTTTAAACATTATAAATACTATTTTAAAACATTTAAAACATTTAAAATACTATTTTAACACTTTTTAATTATATTTTAAAACATTTTAAATAATTAAAAAAAAACATTTTTAATGCTATTTTTAAAAATGTTAAATACTATTTTTAAACATTTTAAATACTATTTTAAAACATTTTAAATAATTTATCCTTGATTGCGCTTGCTTAATTCCAGGGGGGGTTCCCAGGACTGAAAGATTTCAAATAGTATTTGAACCCAGGTCTTCTAATGATAGACTGATCAGTGATCACATGAGCAGCATTGAGCTGCATCACCATAATGCCCTTCAGTGGAGGTGGACGCACGGTAATAGGCTTAGCCAGGAAAACAAAAGAGATGAAGGAGTGGCTGTCAACAATATAACTAACATCTGACAATACAATAATACACCATAGAAATAGAATCACTAGAACGGGAATTCCCATTCGAGTCAATGGGTCTGTCATGACTTAGAAACAGAATCAATGATATAGATCTCAGAATTAACTTTAAGTCTCGATCTGGTTAACGGTATGATCGTCTTTCTTATGATTATCTTCTGTACAACTGTAGAGATGGGTTGCCTTTCCTGTACTTGATAGGCAATGCTTTAACCAAATTCTGTATCTCTATTATTTGAAGGGTACCTACATAGACTCCATAACACATTTATAACCATTTATGGCACATTCATAAGCATTCATACCACATTCATAAGCATTCATACCACATTCATAACCATTCATGACACATTCATAACCATTCATGACACATTCATAACCATTCATACCACATTCATAACCATTCATGACACATTCATAACCATTCATACCACATTCATAACCATTCATGACACATTCATAACCATTCATGACACATTCATAACCATTCATACCACATTCATAACCATTCATGACACATTCATAACCATTCATGACACATTCATAACCATTCATACCACATTTATAACCATTCATGACACATTCATAACCATTCATGACACATTCATAACCATTCATGACACATTCATAACCATTCATATCACATTCATAAGCATTCATACCACATTCATAACCATTCATACCACATTCATAACCATTCATGACACATTCATAACCATTCATGACACATTCATAACCATTCATACCACATTCATAACCATTCATACCACATTCATAACCATTCATGACACATTCATAACCATTCATACCACATTCATAACCATTCATGACACATTCATAACCATTCATGACACATTCATAACCATTCATGACACATTCATAACCATTCATGACACATTCATAACACATTCATAACACATTCATAACCATTCATGACACATTCATAACACATTCATAACACATTCATAACCATTCATGACACATTCATAACCATTCATGACACATTCATAACACATTCATAACACATTCATAACACATTCATAACCATTCATGACACATTCATAACCATTCATGACACATTCATAACCATTCATGACACATTCATAACCATTCATAACACATTCATAACCATTCATGACACATTCATAACCATTCATACCACATTCATAACCCTTTATACCACATTCATAACCACACATTCATAACACATTCATAACAAATGAATAAGCAGGTGCGATTTCTGTCTGTGACCCCCACAGGAACACAGCTATATATCCTAAACGGTACCGACCCAGAGGGGGATGCCGTGTGGTTTGGCCTGACCTTTGAGAAGGGCACCAGAGAATACTTGAGAGTGGACCCTAAGTCAGGAAACATAACTCTCATTCAGGAACTAGACAGAGAGGTGAGTGTGACGTAGGGCGCTTTGACAACACGACGTCCAGTAATCTCAGGAGAACCACGACCAAGTCTTGTGTGTGTTGGTGAGTCTGTCATTACCCACAGTGCTGTTTCGAAGTGCTGTTAACAACGTGTTCTTTGTTTTGTCAGAAACAAGGTGAAATCTTGGCTTTTGTTAGCATAACAGATGGTCGGAATAAGGTGAGCTGAGCTTTGACAACAGCATTAGTTGCAAATCCATGCGCATCCCATGTATGGGCCTATACGCTAATACAATAATCATACCTGGCTTCTCAGCTGGGCTGTTGTGATGTCATCTGTTTGTTCCTTGCTTTAGGTTGTCGAGACGATACGGGTGTTTGTCACCGACGCCAATGATGAGCAACCAGAGTTCCAGAACCTGCCTTTCACCGTGGACGTCCCCGAGGTCAGTGTTAAAACCCGTCATCGACATGAAGACAGCTCTGTCATTGGTTTAAAATGTCTTCAGAGATAACGTTTAAAGATAACGATAGATGTCAACAGTGTCATCATGTGTTTAGAGATAATGCAATTTCAGTAACCCAGGGGCCTGTATGACATGTCGACCAGTAAAGACACCCTGTTATTAGAGCTCTACCGGATATGCACTAGATAAGCGCACAATGTTATAATTAATGTCATTGATGTTTGTGTCATCTGCAGGACACCGCAGCTGGAATCAGCATTTACAGAGTGCAAGCGGTGGATAAAGACATGGGCTCTGGAGGCAGTGTCAACTACTACTTACTGGTAGATCGTGTCCACAGCCCTGGGTCTGGCTCGTGCATAGAAAGAACATGTTCTGAAACTCTATGAACTTGTCAAATAAAACATTTTTCTACAGTTTGCCCTAATGAACACTGTCCTGGTCTGACAGAGAGTTCAGAGTTAGATCAAAGGTTATATGGGGGATCCATTGTCATACAGTAGATACTATATAATAATATATGTATAATTATACTGTATGTATAATAGTGGCCAGTTTATTAGGTTTGGACCCCCTCCATTTAGTACCAGTTTGGACCCCCTCCTTTTAGTACCAGTTTGGACCCCCTCCATTTAGTACCAGTTTGGACCCCCTCCTTTTAGTACCAGTTTGGACCCCCTCCATTTAGTGCCAGTTTGGACCCCCTCCATTTAGTGCCAGTTTGGACCCCCTCCATTTAGTGCCAGTTTGGACCCCCTCCTTTCAGTACCTTTTTGGACCCCCCTTTGCCTCCAGAACAAGCTGAATCCTTCGGGGCCTGGATTCTAGAAGGTGTGGCATTCAAACGGTGCTCAATTGTTATCAAGGGACCCGACATGTATCAGGAAAAACATTCCCCCTCACCATTACAGCACCGCCACCAGCCTGTACCGTTGACAACAGCCTGTACCATTGACACCAGCCTGTACCGTTAACACCAGCCTGTACCGTTGACACCAGCCTGTACCGTTAACACCAGCCTGTACCGTTAACACCAGCCTGTACCGTTGACACCAGCCTGTACCGTTAACACCAGCCTGTACCGTTAACACCAGCCTGTACCGTTGACACCAGCCTGTACCGTTGACACCAGCCTGTACCTAACACCAGCCTGTACCGTTAACACCAGCCTGTACCGTTGACACCAGCCTGTACCGTTAACACCAGCCTGTACCGTTAACACCAGCCTGTACCGTTAACACCAGCCTGTACCGTTGACACCAGCCTGTACCGTTGACACCAGCCTGTACCGTTAACACCAGCCTGTACCGTTAACACCAGCCTGTACCGTTAACACCAGCCTGTACCGTTGACACCAGCCTGTACTGTTAACACCAGCCTGTACCGTTAACACCAGCCTGTACCGTTAACACCAGCCTGTACCGTTGACACCAGCCTGTACTGTTAACACCAGCCTGTACCGTTGACACCAGCCTGTACTGTTAACACCAGCCTGTACCGTTAACACCAGCCTGTACCGTTGACACCAGCCTGTACCGTTGACACCAGCCTGTACCGTTAACACCAGCCTGTACCGTTAACACCAGCCTGTACCGTTGACACCAGCCTGTACCGTTGACACCAGCCTGTACCTAACACCAGCCTGTACCGTTAACACCAGCCTGTACCGTTGACACCAGCCTGTACCGTTAACACCAGCCTGTACCGTTAACACCAGCCTGTACTGTTAACACCAGCCTGTACCGTTGACACCAGCCTGTACCGTTGACACCAGCCTGTACCGTTGACACCAGCCTGTACCGTTAACACCAGCCTGTACCGTTAACACCAGCCTGTACCGTTAACACCAGCCTGTACCGTTGACACCAGCCTGTACTGTTAACACCAGCCTGTACCGTTAACACCAGCCTGTACCGTTGACACCAGCCTGTACTGTTAACACCAGCCTGTACCGTTGACACCAGCCTGTACTGTTAACACCAGCCTGTACCGTTAACACCAGCCTGTACCGTTGACACCAGCCTGTACTGTTAACACCAGCCTGTACCGTTAACACCAGCCTGTACCGTTAACACCAGCCTGTACCGTTGACACCAGCCTGTACCGTTGACACCAGCCTGTACCGTTAACACCAGCCTGTACCGTTGACACCAGCCTGTACTGTTAACACCAGCCTGTACCCTTAACACCAGCCTGTACCGTTAACACCAGCCTGTACCGTTAACACCAGCCTGTACCGTTAACACCAGCCTGTACCGTTGACACCAGCCTGTACCGTTGACACCAGCCTGTACTGTTAACACCAGCCTGTACCGTTAACACCAGCCTGTACCGTTGACACCAGCCTGTACTGTTAACACCAGCCTGTACCGTTAACACCAACCTGTACCGTTGACACCAGCCTGTACCGTTAACACCAGCCTGTACCGTTAACACCAGCCTGTACCGTTGACACCAGCCTGTACCGTTAACACCAGCCTGTACCGTTAACACCAGCCTGTACTGTTAACACCAGCCTGTACCGTTGACACCAGCCTGTACCGTTGACACCAGCCTGTACCGTTGACACCAGCCTGTACCGTTAACACCAGCCTGTACCGTTAACACCAGCCTGTACCGTTAACACCAGCCTGTACCGTTGACACCAGCCTGTACTGTTAACACCAGCCTGTACCGTTAACACCAGCCTGTACCGTTGACACCAGCCTGTACTGTTAACACCAGCCTGTACCGTTGACACCAGCCTGTACTGTTAACACCAGCCTGTACCGTTAACACCAGCCTGTACCGTTGACACCAGCCTGTACTGTTAACACCAGCCTGTACCGTTAACACCAGCCTGTACCGTTAACACCAGCCTGTACCGTTGACACCAGCCTGTACCGTTGACACCAGCCTGTACCGTTAACACCAGCCTGTACCGTTGACACCAGCCTGTACTGTTAACACCAGCCTGTACCCTTAACACCAGCCTGTACCGTTAACACCAGCCTGTACCGTTAACACCAGCCTGTACCGTTAACACCAGCCTGTACCGTTGACACCAGCCTGTACCGTTGACACCAGCCTGTACTGTTAACACCAGCCTGTACCGTTAACACCAGCCTGTACCGTTGACACCAGCCTGTACTGTTAACACCAGCCTGTACCGTTAACACCAACCTGTACCGTTGACACCAGCCTGTACCGTTAACACCAGCCTGTACCGTTAACACCAGCCTGTACCGTTGACACCAGCCTGTACCGTTAACACCAACCTGTACTGTTAACACCAGCCTGTACCGTTAACACCAACCTGTACCGTTGACACCAGCCTGTACTGTTAACACCAGCCTGTACCGTTAACACCAGCCTGTACCGTTAACACCAGCCTGTACCGTTGACACCAGCCTGCACTGTTAACACCAGCCTGTACGTTGACACCAGCCTGTACTATTAACACCAGCCAGGATGGGGCAATGGACTCATGCTACTAACACCAAATCCTGACTCTGCAAACAGCCAAAATAACTCCTGGCGCCGACAGAGATGGCCGCCTCGCTTCGCGTTCCTAGGAAACTACGCAGTGTTTAGTTTTTTTACGTGTTATTTCTTACACAAGCATTTCGCTACACTCGCATTAACATCTGCTAATCTGCTAATCTGCTAACAAATAACATTTTATTTTAGCATGACGCAACAGGACCTGTGATTCATCGGACCAGGCAATGTTTTTTTCACGCCTTAATTGTCCAGTGTTGGTGATCGTGTGTCCACTGGAGCGTCTTCTTCTTGTTTTTAGCTGATAGCAGTGGAACCCGGTGTGGTTGCCTGCTGTAATAGCCCGTCCGTGACAAGGATCGACGAGTTGTGCGTTCCGAGATGCCGTTCTGCTCACCGCTGTTGTACTGCGCCGTTATGTGTCTGTTTGTGGCCGGCCTGTTAGTGCCTGTTAGCGTGCACGATTCTTGCCATTCTCCTTCCCACCTCTCTTATCAACCAGGTGTTTTCACCAACAGGACTGCCGCTGACTGGATGTGTTTCTGTTTGTCGCACCGTTCTCTGTAAACCCTAGACGCTGTCGTGCGTGAAAAGCCCAGGAGGCCGGCCTGGCACAGACGATAATATTACGTTCAAAGTTGCTTAGTTAATATACTGGCAAGTTCGATGTATTAGTAGCCTACAAACGTTGTGTAGTTAACCGTAGCTAACATACTGGTACATACCGCTGTAAGGATATGCTTTGGGGTTCGTAAGGACAGCATAACAAACTGTCAGCCAACATAACGTTTTGCCCATTCTAACGTTCAATCCAACAGTAACTGAATGCCTCGATGCCTGTCTGCCTGCTTTATATACCAAGTCATGGCCTCCTGCCTCACTGTCTGTAGGAGCGAACCATTTTCGTGAACAGTTTATTGTACCTAATAATGTGGCCACTGAGTGTATATACCATTTAGCAGACGTTTTTTTACAATTTACGTACAGTTGTCTCGGGAATCGAACCCACAACCTTGGTGTTACAGCACCATTCTTTACCAACTGATGTAAAGTGTTGGTCTCATGTTTCATGATCTGAAATAAAAGATCCCAGAAATGTTTCATACGTACAAAAAAAGCGTATTTTTCTCAAATGTTGAGCACAAATTTGTTTATATCCCTGTTAGTGAGTATTTCTCATTTGCCAAGATAATCCATCCACCTGACAGGTGTGGCATATCAAGAAGCTGATTAAACAGCATGATCATTACACAGGTGCACCTTGTTCTTGGGACGATAAAAGGCCACTCTAAAATGTGCAGTTTTGTCACACAACACAATGCCACAGATGTCTCAAGTTTTGAGGGAGCATGTAATTGGCACGCTGACTGCAGGAATGTCCTCCAGAGCTGTTGTTAGATAATTGAATGTTCATTTCTCTAACATAAGTCACTTCCAATGTCCTTTTAGAGAATTTGGCGTGCAACCGGCCTCACAACAGCAGACCACGCAACATCAGGCTTCTTCTCCTGTGGGATTGTCTGAGACCAGCCACCCGAACAGCTGATGAATCTGTGGGTTTGCACAACTGAAGAATTTCTGCACAAACTGTCAGAATCGTCTCAGGAAGCTCATCTGCGTGCCCGTCGTCCTCCCCAGGGTCTTGACCTGACTGCAGTTCGGCGTCGTAACTGACTTCAGAGAGTAAATGCTCATCTTCTATGGCCACTGGCACGCTGGAGAAGTGTGCTCTTCACGGAATAATCCTGGTATCAACTGTACCGTGCAGATGACAGACAGCGTGTATGGGATTGCATGGTGGAGCGGTTTGCTGATGTCAACGTTGTGAACAGAGTTTGACAACATTTCACAGGCCACAATCAACAGCCTGATCAACTCTATGCGAAGGAGATGTGTCACGCTGCATGAGGCAAATGGTCTCACCAGATACTAACTGGTTTTCTGATCCACGCCCCTACCTTTTTTATAAAGGTATCTGTGACCAACAGATGTGTGGAATCTATAGATTAGGACCTAATGAATTTATTTCCTTATATGAACTGTAACTCAGTAAAATCGTTGAAGTTGTTGCATGTTGTGTTTTTAAAAAAAATTTTGTTCAGTGTAAAACGGACCAGATGGATGGTAAAGGGCATGTATAAAAACAGGAAGGAAGCCATCTGTGGAGAGAAAACAATTAATTTTACACTAGAGTGGAGGCAGGAAATGGTGCCCCTCTAGTGGATTACATTTCAATTACATTTTAGTAAGTTATTGAGGGCTTAGCTGAAGCTTAGGGTAGCTTTTGGCCATCAGCAAGCAAACAGTAGTTGGCACTTTTCATATGTCGACTGTTATTGGTTGTTTTAGCTATATTTAGATGTGTGACGTTATTGGTTGGTTTGATGTGTGATGTGGTTTTGGTTGGATTTGATGTCTGTTGTGGTATTGGTTGGGTTTGATGTGTGAATGTTAGTCATAGAATGGAGGGTGTGATTAGTCATTGAATGGAGGGTGCAATTAGTCATTGAATGGAGGGTGCAATTAGTCATTGAATTGAGGGTGCGATTAATCATTGCATGGAGGGTGCAATTAGTCATTGAATGGAGGGTGAAATTAGTCACTGAATTGAGGGTGTGATTAGTCATTGAATGGAGGGTGATTAGTCATTGAATGGAGGGTGTGATTAGTCATTAAATGGAGGGTGCAATTAGTCATTGAATGGAGGGTGCCATTAGTCATTGAATGGAGGGTGTGATTAGTCATTGAATGGAGGGTGTGATTAGTCACTGAATGGATAATGTGATTAGTCCCTGAATGGAGGGGGAAATTAGTCATTGAATGGAGGGTGTGACTAGTCACTGAATGGAGAGTGTGATTAGTTAGATGTAGTTAAGTTTAGATCTCAGTATGCATTATCATAATCCAGGGTTTTACTGTCTGTTCCCAGGGCACCACTACTACCAGGTTCACCATCGACGGCCACAGTGGGGTCCTGCGGATCAAACCAGGCGAGACGCTCGACTACGAGACAACAGCAACACACTTTGTGATAGTGGTTGCCAAGGTGAGTGTAGGCTAGCTATGTGTCAATCAATGCATCAATCAATTAACCCCCCCCCCCCCAACAAATGTTAAAGCTCTTTTTACATCAGCAGTTGTCACAAAGTGCTTTATAGATGTGAAAGACATAAAACCCCAAAGAGCAATGTGTCACACCTGTCTGGTCTGGTCTGGTCTGGTCTGGTTTGGTTTGATCTTGTCTGGTCTGGGAATGCTGATATCTTCTGGCCCTGTCTCTGGGCTTTAGAGGGAGGGTAAACTCTCTCTCCTCCTTCTCTGTCTCTGGGCCTCAGAGGGAGGGAGGGTAAACTCTCTCTCCTCCTTCTCTGTCTCTGGGCCTCAGGGGGAGGGAGGGAGGGAGGGTAAACTCTCTCTCCTCCATCTCTGTCTCTGGGCCT
The DNA here is from genome assembly GCF_045791955.1 of Oncorhynchus clarkii lewisi. Lineage (NCBI taxonomy): Eukaryota > Metazoa > Chordata > Actinopteri > Salmoniformes > Salmonidae > Oncorhynchus > Oncorhynchus clarkii. The sequence goes on along the minus strand of NC_092166.1, from coordinate 84,350,553 downwards.
CAGAGGGAGGGAGGGAGGGTAAACTCTCTCTCCTCCTTCCCTGTCTCTGGGCCTCAGAAGGAGGGAGGGTAAACTCTCTCTCCCCCTTCTCTGTCTCTGGGCCTCAGAGGGAGGGAGGGTAAACTCTCTCTCCTCCTTCTCTGTCTCTGGGCCTCAGAGGGAGGGAGGGAGGGAGGGAGGGAGGGTAAACTCTCTCTCCTCCATCTCTATCTCTGGGCCTCAGAGGGAGGGAGGGAGGGAGGGTAAACTCTCTCCTCCATCTCTGTCTCTGGGCCTCAGAGGGAGGGAGGGTAAACTCTCTCTCCTCCATCTCTATCTCTGGGCCTCAGAGGGAGGGAGGGAGGGAGGGAGGGTAAACTCTCTCTCCTCCATCTCTGTATCTGGGCCTCAGAGGGAGGGAGGGTAAACTCTCTCTCCTCCATCTCTGTCTCTGGGCTTGAGAGGGAGGGAGGGAGGGAGGGTAAACTCTCTCTCCTCCATCTCTGTCTCTGGGCCTCAGAGGGAGGGAGGGAGGGAGGGAGGGAGGGAGGGAGGGAGGGAGGGAGGGTAAACTCTCTCTCCTCCTTCCCTGTCTCTCAGGGGGAGGAAAACTTGTCCTCTTCTCTGAGCCATGGGGGAAGGTGAAGGGCTGGGAGTCTCTCTTCCGCCTCTGTCTTTTAGCCTCAGTGGGAGGGTCAGCTCCTCTCCTATATCCCTGTGTGTCCGTCTCTAAGCTCTTGTGATGGGTCAGCCCTGATTTACCTAAGGCTACACTACAACGCCGCCCTTGACCCCACCACATGGCAGCTGATCGACTAATTGTCTTGGGTGAAGGAGCAAGTTGTTTTACGACAGGATGTTTGTAAACAACAACACAAGCCCTTTATTATATCTTAAGTGTGTATTTTAACGGAAGCCTGATCACATAGAAAGCAGGATGAAATGTACATGGTGGATCTGTAGCAGATGGGGGGGGGGGGGGGGGGGGGGGTGGATCTGTGGCAACTCGCTCCTCAGTCTGAAGTATCGCCTCTTTGCGCCTTTGGAGAAGTTATTTTTCATGAGTGGGATGGAGTCTCTGGATGTGCAGATCACACAAGATCACACCTCCTCTATTAAGGGGGGAAGTGGTACCTCCTCTATTAAGGGGGGAAGTGGTACCTCCTCTATTAAGGGGGGAAGTGGTACCTCCTCTATTAAGGGGGGAAGTGGTACCTCCTCTATTAAGGGGGGAAGTGGTACCTCCTCTATTAAGGGGGGAAGTGGTACCTCCTCTATTAAGGGGGGAAGTGGTACCTCCTCTATTAAGGGGGGAGTGGTACCTCCTCTATTAAGGGGGGAAGTGGTACCTCCTCTATTAAGGGGGGAAGTGGTACCTCCTCTATTAAGGGGGGAAGTGGTACCTCCTCTATTAAGGGGGGAAGTGGTACCTCCTCTATTAAGGGGGGAAGTGGTACCTCCTCTATTAAGGGGGGAAGTGGTACCTCCTCTATTAAGGGGGGGGGGGGGGGGTGGTACCTCCTCTATTAAGGGGGGAAGTGGTACCTCCTCTATTAAGGGGGGAAGTGGTACCTCCTCTATTAAGGGGGGAAGTGGTACCTCCTCTATTAAGGGGGGAAGTGGTACCTCCTCTATTAAGGGGGGAAGTGGTACCTCCTCTATTAAGGGGGGGGGGTGTGGTACCTCCTCTATGAAGGGGGGAAGTGGTACCTCCTCTATTAAGGTGGGATGTGGTACCTCCTCTATTAAGGGGGGGATGTGGTTCCTCCTCTATTAAGGGGGGGAAGTGGTACCTCCTCTATTAAGGGGGGATGTGGTACCTCCTCTATTGAGGGGGGATGTGGTATCTCCCCAATTAAGGGTTGAAGTGGTACCACCTCTATTAAGGGGGGGAAGTGGTACCTCCTCTATTAAGGGGGGATGTGGTACCTCCTCTATTAAGGGGGGGATGTGGTACCTCCTCTATTAAGGGGGGAAGTGGTACCTCCTCTATTAAGGGGGGGGGGGGTGTGGTACCTCCTCTATGAAGGGGGGAAGTGGTACCTCCTCACTATTAAACACCATTACAGCCTTAACACAGAGGGTTAACTTCTGCAGAGTACCGTTACTTCACAATAGTGATTTTAGCTCGTAACATCAGCACTGGGTAATCAGTCATTATTTACCATGTCCAATGTCTAACCTTCTGTTGTATCCACCAGGATGGGGGTGGGCAGTACAAAGGGAAGCATCAGGTGTTGACATCTACAGCCACCATCACCATCAACGTCCTCGACGCCCAAGACACTCCTCCAGCCTTCGTTGGAACTCCTTACTTTGGCTACGTCTACGAGGTCTCACTTCCTGTAAGTACAACACAACCTCCTTACTTTGGCTACGTCTACGAGGTCTCACTTCCTGTAAGTACAACACAACCTCCTTACTTTGGCTACGTCTACGAGGTCTCACTTCCTGTAAGTACAACACGACCTCCTTACTTTGGTTACGTCTACCAGGTCTCACTTCCTGTAAGTACAACACGACCTCCTTACTTTGGCTACGTCTACGAGGTCTCACTTCCTGTAAGTACAACACGACCTTCTTACTTTGGCTACGTCTACGAGGTCTCACTTCCTGTAAGTACAACACGACCTCCTTACTTTGGCTACGTCTACCAGGTCTCACTTCCTGTAAGTACAACACAACCTCCTTACTTTGGCTACGTCTACCAGGTCTCACTTCCTGTAAGTACAACACAACCTCCTTACTTTGGCTACGACTATGAGGTGTCACTTCCTGTAAGTACAATATAACCTCCTTACTTTGGCTACGTCTACAAGGTCTCAGTTCCCGTAAGTACAACATAACCTCCTTACTTTGGCCACGTCTACGAGGTCTCAGTTCCCGTAAGTACAACACAATCTCCTTACTTTGGCTACGTCTAAGAGGTCTCACTTCCTGTAAGTACAACACAACCTCCTTACTTTGGTCACATCTACGAGGTCTCACTTCCTGTAAGTACAACACAACCTCCTTACTTTGGCTACGTCTACGAGGTCTCACTTCCTGTAAGTACAACACAACCTCCTTACTTTGGCTACATCTACGAGGTCTCACTTCCTGTAAGTACAACACAATCTCCTTACTTTGGCTACATCTACGAGGTCTCACTTCCTGTAAGTACAACACAACCTCCTTACTTTGGCTACGTCTACGAGGTCTCACTTCCTGTAAGTACAACACAACCTCCTTACTTTGGCTACGTCTACGAGGTCTCACTTCCTGTAAGTACAACACGACCTCCTTACTTTGGCTACGTCTACGAGGTCTCACTTCCTGTAAGTACAACACAACCTCCTTACTTTGGCTACGTCTACGAGGTCTCACTTCCTGTAAGTACAACACAAGCTCCTTACTTTGGCTACGTCTACGAGGTCTCACTTCCTGTAAGTACAACACAAGCTCCTTACTTTGGCTACGTCTACGAGGTCTCACTTCCTGTAAGTACAACACAACCTCCTTACTTTGGCTACGTCTACGAGGTCTCACTTCCTGTAAGTACAACACAACCTCCTTACTTTGGCTACGTCTACGAGGTCTCACTTCCTGTAAGTACAACACAACCTCCTTACTTTGGCTACGTCTACGAGGTCTCACTTCCTGTAAGTACAACACAACCTCCTTACTTTGGCTACGCCTACGAGGTCTCACTTCCTGTAAGTACAACACAACCTCCTTACTTTGGCTACGCCTACGAGGTCTCACTTCCTGTAAGTACAACACAACCTCCTTACTTTGGCTACGCCTACGAGGTCTCACTTCCTGTAAGTACAACACAACCTCTTACTTTGGCTACGTCTACGAGGTCTCACTTCCTGTAAGTACAACACAACCTCCTTACTTTGGCTACGTCTACGAGGTCTCACTTCCTGTAACCTGATGATCCACTGGTCTTTAACACAGAACCCTGTTATAGAAAAGCTGTAAACACTTTCTTTAGAGAGCTTTTTCAAGTATTTTCTTTATAATCAATACATCGTATTTGAATAATTTTTTGAATAACATCTTGCCATATTAACATACGCTACATGACCAAAAATATGTGGACACATGCTCGTCGAAAATCTCATTCCAAAATCATGGGTATTAATATGGAGTTGTTCCCCCTTTGCTGCTATAACAGCTTCCACTCTTCTGGGAAGGATTTCCACTAGATGTTGGAACATTGCTGCTATAACAGCCTCCACTCTTCTGGGAAGGCTTTTCCACTAGATGTTGGAACATTGCTGCTATAACAGCCTCCACTCTTCTGGGAAGGCTTTCCACTAGATGTTGGAACATTGCTGCTATAACAGCCTCCACTCTTCTGGGAAGGTTTTCCACTAGATGTTGGAACATTGCTGTGGGGATTTGCTTCCATTCAGCCACAAGAGCATTAGTGAGGTCGGGCACTGATGTTGGGCGATTAGGCCTGGCTCGCAATCGGTGTGCCAATTCATCCCAAAGCTGTTCGATGGGGTTGAGGTCTGGGTTCTGTGCAGGCCAGTAAAGTTCTTCCACACCAATATCAACAACACATTTCTGTATGTACCTCGCTTTGTGCACAGGGGCATTTTCATGCTAACACAGGAAAGGGCCTACCCCAAACCGTTGCCACAAAGTTGGGAGTTCAGAATCGTCTTGAATGTCATTATACACTGTAGCGTTAAGATTTCTCTTCACTGGAGCTAAGGGACCTAGCCCGAACCATGAAAAACAGCCCCAGACAATTATTCCTCCTCCGCCAAACTTTACAGTTGGCACTATTGCATTCGGGCAGGTAGCGTTCTCTTGGAATCTGCCAAACCCAGATTTTGTCCGTCAGACTGCCATATGTTGAAGCATGATTCACAACTCCAGAGAACGTGTTTCCACTGCTCCGGAGTCCAATGGTGGTGAGCTTTATACCACTTCAGCCGACACTTGTCATTGCGCATGGTGATATTAGGCTTGTGTGCGGCTGCTCGGCCGTGGAAACCCATTTCATGAAGCTCCCGACGAACAGTTATTGTGCCGATGTTGCTTCCAGAGGCAGTTTGCAACTGGCTGAGCCATTGTTGCTCCTACATGTTGCTCCACTTCACAATAACAGCACTTACAGTTGACCGGGGGCAGCTCTAGCAAGGCAGAAATTTCACAAACTGACTTGTTGGAAAGGTGGAATCCTATGACGGTGCCACATTGAAAGTCACTGAGCTCTTCAGTATGGGCCATTCTACTGCCAATGTTTGTCTATGGAGATTGCATGGCTGTGTGCTCGATTTTATACACCTGTTCGCAACGGGCGTGGCTGAAATAGCCGAATCCACTAATTTGAAGGGGTGTCCACATACTTTTGTGTATATAGTTTATGTTCCAGTACTTTTTATGTAATATTTTTTATGCCATTTCTTTATGATGTATAATTTGTATTTGCAGGGTTCTGAAATATCCACTGTGTTTGCCAAAGATGGAGACGAAGGAAACCCGAATCCTATTCATTACTCTATTACCAATGGTACGTTCTAAACACACATACACACACACACGCACGCACGCACGCACGCACACACGCACACGCACGCGCACGCACGCGCACGCACACGCACGCAAACACGCACACACGCACACGCGCACGCACGCACGCACGCACGCACGCACACACACACACACGCACTACAAAGCTATTTCTTTACATACTGACAAACCGTGTGTTTGTCTACAGTTTGACAGATATTTGTGATTTCTGTATGAGTCATGATTCACACGCGTTCCTTTCTTCTGCAGGCAGTGAGGGTGTCTTCACCATCAATAGCACAAGTGGTTGTATCAGCCTAACAGCTTATCCAGTCACGCTGAGGAATGAATTATATGAAATCCAAGTCAAAGTAATAAGCCTTTCCTCATCCGGTTATTACGTTGTTATTTCTAGGTTATTACATGGTTAGCACATATGTTTTATTGTCTAATCTCTTTTTATTTGTATTTCTTTCTCTCTCTCTCTCTCTCTGTCTCTCTGTCTCTGTCTCTGTCTCTCTCCTTCTCTCTCTCTCTGTCTCTCTCTCTGTCTCTGTCTCTGTCTGAGTCTCTGTCTCTTTCTCTCTCTGCGTCTCTCTCTCTCTCCCTCCTCTCTGTCTCTGTCTCTGTCTCTCTCTCTCTCTCTCTCTCTCTCTCTCTCTCTCTCTCTCTCTCTCTGTCTCTGTCTCTCACCTCACTCTCTCTCTCTGTTTCTGTCTCTGTCTCTCTCTGTCTCTGTCTCTCCCCTCTCTCTCTCTCTCTCTGTCTCTCTCTGTCTCTCTCTGTCTCTGTCTCTCTCTGTCTCTCTCCTCTCTGTCTCTCTCTGTCTCTGTCTCTCCCCTCTCCCCCTCCTCTCTGTCTCTCTCTGTCTCTGTCTCTCCCTCCCCCATCTCTCCCTCTCTCTCTCTCTCTCTCTCTCTCTCTGTCTCTGTCTCTGTCTGTCTCTGTCTCTCTCTGTCCCTGTCTCTGTCTCTCTCTCTGTCTCTCTCCTCTCTCTCAGGCCACTGAGATGGGGCAGAGTGAGGAGCTGTTGGACTACTATACCATGACTGTGGTGACGGTTAGAGTGGTGGACCTCAACAACCACCCTCCTACCTTCTACGGAGAGAACGGGCCCCAGAGCCAGTTCGAGGTGACCATGTATGAGCACCCTCCAGAGGGGGAGATCCTCAGGGGGCTGAAGATAACGGTCAACGACTCTGATCAGGTACTGGAAGGCAGACTCTGTATCCCAAATCGCACCATATTCCCTATATAGTGCACTACTTTTGACTAGGGTCCTATATTATATCACCCCATTACCCTATCACACTATATCACCCCATTACCCTATCACACTATATCACCCCATTACCCTATCACACTATATCACACTATATCACCCCATTACCCTATCACACTATATCACCCCATTACCCTATCACACTATATCATCCCATTACCCTATCACACTATATCACCCCATTACCCTATCACACTATATCACCCCATTACCCTGTCACACTATATCACCCCATTACCCTATCACACTATATCACCCCATTACCCTATCACACTATATCACCCCATTACCCTATCACACTATATCACCCCATTACCCTATCACACTATATCATCCCATTACCCTATCACACTATATCACCCCATTACCCTATCACACTATATCAACCCATTACCCTATCACACTATATCACCCATTACCCTATCACACTATATCACCCATTACCCTATCACACTATAGCACCCCATTACCCTATCACACTATAGCACACTATATCACCCCATTACCCTATCACACTATATCACCCATTACCCTATCACACTATATCACCCCATTACCCTATCACACTATATCACCCCATTACCCTATCACACTATATCACCCCATTACCCTATCACACTATATCACCCCATTACCCTATCACACTATATCACACTATATCACCCCATTACCCTATCACACTATATCACCCCATTACCCTATCACACTATATCATCCCATTACCCTATCACACTATATCACACTATATCACCCCATTACCCTATCACACTATATCACCCCATTACCCTATCACACTATATCATCCCATTACCCTATCACACTATATCACCCCATTACCCTATCACACTATATCACCCCATTACCCTATCACACTATATCACCCCATTACCCTATCACACTATATCACCACATTACCCTATCACACTATATCACCCCATTACCCTATCACACCCTATCACACTATATCACCCCATTACCCTATCACACTATATCACCCATTACCCTATCACACTATATCACCCATTACCCTATCACACTATAGCACCCCATAACCCTATATCTATATCACACTATATCACCCCATTACCCTATCACACTATATCACCCATTACCCTATCACACTATATCACCCCATTACCCTATCACACTATATCACCCCATTAACCTATCACACTATATCACCCCATTACCCTATCACACTATATCACCCCATTACCCTATCACACTATATCACACTATATCACCTCATTACCCTATCACACTATATCACCCATTACCCTATCACACTATATCACCCCATTACCCTATCACACTATATCACCCCATTAACCTATCACACTATATCACCCCATTACCCTATCACACTATATCACCCCATTACCCTATCACACTATATCACCCCATTACCATATCACACTATATCACCCCATTACCCTATCACACTATATCACCCCATTACCCTATCACACTATATCACCCCATTACCCTATCACACTATATCACCCCATTACCCTATCCCACTATATCACACTATATCACCCCATTACCCTATCACACTATATCACCCATTACCCTATCACACTATATCACCCATTACCCTATCACACTATATCACCCCATTACCCTATCACACTATATCACACTATATCACCCCATTACCCTATCACCCCATTACCCTATCACACTATATCACCCCATTACCCTATCACACTATATCACCCCATTAACCTATCACACTATATCACCCCATTACCCTATCACACTATATCACCCCATTACCCTATCACACTATATCACCCCATTACCCTATCACACTATATCACCCCATTACCCTATCACACTATATCACACTATATCACCCCATTACCCTATCACACTATATCACCCATTACCCTATCACACTATATCACCCATTACCCTATCACACTATACCACCCCATTACCCTATCACACTATATCACACTATATCACCCCATTACCCTATCACCCCATTACCCTATCACACTATATCACCCCATTCCTGATTTATTTCCCCTCTTACTCTCATGGAAACCACTGTGATAGCCCTATAGGGTTAGGGTTAAAAACGTGTGGAACTAAAATCTAGATTTCGTAAAGGATTCTTTATCCATCCGAAACAGTATGTTGACAGTATGTCACATTACGTAACCCCATTTCAGAAATAAATATCCTAATCCCTTATTCAGCGAATCATTATCATTATGTCGATGTTCCCAGAAAACAGGATTTTAGCAGATTTCCTTGTCTGCGTTTTTTAAATATGTTTTTTTTTTTACATTACATAATATCCGTTGACAGTTTTCTCCCTCAGCCCCATAGGCTAAATTAAAGTGACTGTTATCAGACAGAGGTCAAAAGATTCTGGTATTTGCCATGAATATTGTCATCAACGGCAGCCTCATGTAGGTGTGTTTTATTTTTCTTCTCTCTGACAGGGTGCGAATGCTAAATTTAAACTGCGGTTGGTGGGGCCTGGTCGTGTGCTCAGAGTGGTGCCCCAGACGGTCCTCAATGAAGCACAGGTCACCGTCATCGTTGAAGACTCTGCTGCCATCGATTACGAAAAAGGCAAATCCTTAACATACAAGGTATTTCAGACTGTCTTCAGCTGCACCTATGACAGACTGGGATATTGAATATTTGCTCCTAGGAAGGACACTGTAAAAATGGATTTGGTTGAACTTTTTCAAAATAAAACAGTGCAGAAATTTCCATGTTAAATTATAATGGTTATTATACAGTAATAACCTATGAGTTGCTTAATATAATATATGAATAATTGTGACTTAAAGTGACCTACAGTAATGCTTGCATATGTTTTTTTATGTTTGGTTCCAGAGGGAATCCAACCCACAATCCTAGGCGTTGCAATCGCCATGTTCATTCCATAATATATATTTTGTTACTTTAGTACAACAGCAGAAATAGCGCTGAGTATTTGATAGATTTGACATGTATTTTCTCCCCCACCCCCCCACCCCCCAAAAAAACACACAGTTACTAGCGGTGGAGATTGACACCCCTGAGAGGTTCAGTGCGACGGCTGATATTGTGATTCATCTTTTGGACACCAATGACAACACTCCCAGGTTCACCTCAGAGTATTACATCGCACGTATTCCGGAAAACTCCCCCGGAGGCTCCAACGTTGTGTCTGTCACCGTGAGTACATCTGGATTATTCAACTCCACTCAAAGGCCACTGCCAGCTACATATGGTTACGTAATCCCCCAACAATAATCCACCGATAGATAAATATTAATGGTTAAGGTTAATTGGAAACTGAAAGGAAGCAGGGTTTTTTTCAGGCTTGTAGGAGTTCCACAAAATTTGATTTTTTGGGGGGGGCAGGAGAGAGAGAACTAACACCTGTATGATTGACCTGCAAGCATAGTGTCACTGAATGTTGATATTAATTGGTAGAGGTAACCTACTTTCTCCGTACAATACTCAACTAACTGTCTTAAGATGAATACACTTGACTATAAGTCGCTCTAGATAAGATCCTCTGCTAAATGACTAAAATGTAAACAGAAACTGTGTAACCAGATTCATGCCCGAAAGAAGTACAAAGTAGTATTGAAACAACGATGATAACAATGTTGAAATAAAGGTCATATTGGACTATTATTAATTTTGACATGAATCTGCTTCCATAGCAGTATTATTATTTATACTGGTATATTACTACTAGTAAATGTTTAGCAGGAATTACAGTTTGGTGAGATGGAAACAATCCCGTTAGGGTTTATCATATTGACCTTTACCCTGTGATGTCCTTGTGTGGCCGTGTGCTACTCACCCCCAGGGAATTGGATAGAGCTGAGTAGACAGCCCCTGCTGGGGTGAAATCCCCCTCACATCGTGTATGACCTTATCCTCACACTGTTCCAATCAGCTAATGGATAGTCATTGTATGACCTTCTCTCAGGAGATGAGTCCCAATGGACTCCCTACTCAACAATATTGTCCACAAAAATATAAGTTGTTAATATTATCAATAAATGGATACCATAATATATACCATACATTAATTATGGATAAATAAAATGTTTGATAAGTGTTTATTGCCGGTGCGATTATTTTTGAAGAGCCCGGAAATTCTCGTGAGCTTGATGTAACTTCTATTGTATCCTCTACTGTATCCTCTATGTTCTGTTCCAGTATTCTACCAGCATTCTAACTTCTACTGTATCCTCTATGTTCTGTTCCAGTATTCTACCAGTATTCTAACTTCTACTGTATCCTCTATGTTCCGTTCCTGTATTCTACCAGCATTCTAACTTCTACTGTATCCTCTATGTTCCGTTCCAGTATTCTACCATCATTCTAACTTCTACTGTATCCTTTATGTTCCGTTCCAGTATTCTACCAGCATTCTAATTTCTACTGTATCCTCTATGTTCCGTTCCAGTATTCTACCAGCATTCTAACTTCTACTGTATCCTCTATGTTCCGTTCTAAATTCTCTCCTCTAGTCTACTCTATGTTCCGTTCCAGTATTTTATCAGCATTCTAAATTCTCTCCTCTAGTCTACTCTATGTTCCGTTCCAGTGTTCTATCAGCATTCTAAATTCTCTCCTCTAGTCTACTCTATGTTCCGTTCCAGTGTTCTATCAGCATTCTAAATTCTCTCCTCTAGTCTACTCTATGTTCCGTTCCAGTGTTCTATCAGCATTCTAAATTCTCTCCTCTACTCTACTCTAATTTCCGTTCCAGTGTTCTATCAGCATTCTAAATTCTCTCCTCTAGTCTACTCTTTGTTCCGTTCCAGTGTTCTATCAGCATTCTAAATTCTCTCCTCTAGTCTACTCTATGTTCCGTTCTAGTGTTCTATCAGCATTCTACATTCTCTCCTCTAGTCTACTCTAGTGCTCCAGTGTTCTATCAGTATTCTAAATTCTCTCCTCTAGTCTACTCTATGTTCCGTTCCAGTGTTCTATCAGCATTCTAAATTCTCTCCTCTAGTCTACTCTATGTTCCGTTCCAGTGTTCTATCAGCATTCTAAATTCTCTCCTCTAGTCTACTCTATGTTCCGTTCCAGTGTTCTAACTACCTTTTTCTTGGTTGCGTTCCAGTGTTCTAACTCCCTTTTCCTTGGTTGCGTTCCAGGCCAATGATCCAGACTCTGGCCTTTGGGGTGAAGTCAAGTACTCCATCTATGGATCCAGATATGATCTGTAAGTGCAGTAGAGTCCTGCCAACACCAATGATTGTCGGACATGATGATCTGTGTAAAATCACTTCCTCGGTTGATGTGGAGCCAGTTGAATAGATCAAAATGGGCAAAAAAATGATCACTTATACGATATCATTATTTGTAACATTTGTGGCTCTGCTGGTAGACTGTAGCTCCTCCCCTTTCCCCTGTACCAGCTTCCTCTAAGATGGCAGCAAGATACTGACTGGTTAATCTCGTAATTGGATTGTAGGGTAAGAAATAGCCTGCCAGGCTTGGATGCCTCATGTAGAGAGGGCCAATTAACATGCAATGTGACAGCTGGAGCTCTGCTATGGAAAGCAAGGCAGGCAGTACATTGAAAAAAACAAGTGTCAATTTATCTTCCAGTTTTGCTAGCCGTCTTGACACGGGAAGTCTAATTCTAAACGTGTTAAAGTTAACAGGTTGCTTTGTATTTGTTAATTTTCACAGGGAATACATTGATTGAAAATGGCTGAATTATGTGCCACTTTAACAGCATTGGACATACAAAATGTGTACTGGACAAATAATGACCTTTGTGGATAATACAGAAAACTTTATCCAGCATCTGAACCACAGGACTTTCTTGACAAGTTTTAATCCAAGATTAAACTGTAACTGTCAATATACTACCAATATACTTCTAATATACTGCCAATATACTGCTAATATACTGCCGATATACTGCCATACTGTCAATATACTGCCAATATACTGCTAATATACTGCCAATATAGTGCCATACTGTCAATATACTACCAATATACTGCCAATATACTACCAATTTACTGCCAATATACTGCCATACTGTCAATATACTGCCAATATACTGCTAATATACTGCCAATATAGTGCCATACTGTCAATATACTACCAATATACTGCCAATATACTATCAATATACTGCCAATATACTACCAATTTACTGCCAATATACTGCTAATATACTGCCAATATGCCGCTAAAATTCTGCCAATATAAGGCTATCATACAGCCATTATACTCCCTATATACTACTAATATACTGCCAATCCACTCTCTGTTGTGTATTCCAGGTTTCTCATCCATCCGTCTTCAGGCATCATATACACCCAGGCCTGGGCCATTCTGGATGCTGAGGTCAAGTCCAAGTACAACTTCTACGTGAAGGCAGAGGACACAGAGGGAAAGTACAGCCTGGCGGAGGTGTTTGTCACTGTCCTGGACATCAACGACCATGTTCCAGAGTTCGATGACAGCCGTGTGGAGAGGACCATGGTCATTGGCGCACCTGTTAAAGTAGAGGTATGTACAGTAGCTATAAGATAAGATGAGAGTGGCCTCCTGAGTGGCGCAGCGGTCTAAGGCACTGCAACGCTAGAGGCGTCACTACTGACCCGGATTCGATCCCGGGCTGTATTACAACCGACCGTGACCAGGAGTCCCATAGGGCAGCGCACAATTGGCCCGGCTTCGTCCGGATTAGGGGAGTGTTTGGCCGGGGGAGGGGGGGGGGGGCTTTACTTGCCTCATTGTGCTCTAGCTACTCCTTGTCGCAGACCGGGCGCCGGCGTTTGCTCTGGCTGGCTTCCGGGTTAAGCGGCCGGGTGTTAAGACGTGCGGTTTGGCAGGTCATGTTTCGCGGGACGACCTTCGCCTCTACAGAGCCCGTTGGGGAGTTGCAGCGATGAGACAAGATCGGGGAGAAAAGGGGGGTAAATTATAGATCCCTAAAGGAGGTACAGTGTGGTGTGTAGAGGTGTTCCCTAGGGGTTCACTGGCCATCGGTCCGGTTTGGTCCGAGTAAACACTGTATGAATCATTACAACCCTAATTACACTGTATGAATCGTTATGACTCTAGTATACACTGTATGAATTGTTACGACCCTAAATACACTGTATGAATCGTTACGACCCTAAATACACTGTATGAATCGTTACGACCCTAAATACACTGTATGAATCGTTACGACCCTAAATACACTGTATGAATCGTTACGACCCTAAATACACTGTATGAATCGTTACGACCCTAAATACACTGTATGAATAGTTACGACCCTAAATACACTGTATGAATCGTTACGACCCTAAATACACTGTATGAATCGTTACGACCCTAAATACACTGTATGAATCGTTACGACCCTAGTCAAAACTGTGTAGTGAATGTTTGGATGATAATTACCTGAAATGTAAAATGTGAGTGTATCCAGAACCGCTTCAGTGTATATATACAGTATATATTTAAGTCATGTGTTTGGTTTTTGCCGATTTTTCCTTATTTCATTCAGGCAATAGATGCCGATGCAGGGTCGCCCAATAACATCATTGAGTATTCCATCATGCAAGCTGAGCCGGACAACATCTTCGACATCAACTCGGAAACGGGAGAGATCAACCTGAAGTCGTACATCAAGTCCATGGAGATCGTGCAGAACATCACCAAGCAGAAGGACTGCAGGTGGTCTCTGGTGGTCCAAGCCCGGGACCGAGGGTCTCCGTCTTTTAGCACTACCGCCGTGGTCAACATCGACATCACTGAGGCGGTAAGTTCAATGTTTCCTGACCTTAACTCTAACCGTAGAGTTATAACCCTAACCTAAACCTAATTCTAACCTAAACCTAATTCTAACCTAAACCTAATTCTAACCTAAACCTAATTCTAACCTAAACCTAATTCTAACCTAAACCTATCTCTAACCCTAACCATAGAGTTATAACCCTAACCTAAACCTAATTCTAACCTTAACCTATCTCTAACCCTAACTGTGGAGTTATAAACTTAACCTAACTCTAACCTTAACCTAACTCTAACCTTAACATAACTCTAACCTTAACCTAACTCTAACCCTAACTGTAGAGTTATAAACTTAACCTAACTCTAACCTTAACCTAACTCTAACCTTAACCTAACTCTACCTTAACCTAACTCTAACCTTAACATAACTCTAACCTTAACATAACTCTAACCTTAACCTAACTCTAACCTTAACATAACTCTAACCTTAACCTAACTCTAACCTTAACCTAACTCTAACCTTAACATAACTCTAACCTTAACCTAACTCTAACCTTAACATAACTCTAACCTTAACCTAACTCTAACCTTAACATAACTCTAACCTTAACCTAACTCTAACCTTAACCTAACTCTAACCTTAACATAACTCTAACCTTAACCTAACTCTAACCTTAACATAACTCTAACCTTAACCTAACTCTAACCTTAACCTAACTCTAACCTTAACATAACTCTAACCTTAACCTAACTCTAACCTTAACATAACTCTAACCTTAACCTAACTCTAACCTTAACCTAACTCTAACCTTAACATAACTCTAACCTTAACATAACTCTAACCTTAACCTAACTCTAACCTTAACATAACTCTAACCTTAACCTAACTCTAACCGTAACCTAACTCTAACCTTAACATAACTCTAACCTTAACCTAACTCGAACCCTAACCTTAACCTAACCCTAACCATAACCTAACTCTAACCTTAACCTAACTCGAACCATAACCATAACCTAACCCTAACCATAACCTAACTCTAACCTTAACATAACTCTAACCTTAACCTAACTCTAACCTTAACATAACTCGAACCTTAACCTAACTCGAACCCTAACCTTAACCTAACCCTAACCATAACCTAACTCTAACCTTAACCTAACCTTAACATAACTCTAACCTTAACCTAACCATAACCATAACCTAACTCTAACCTTAACCTAACCTTAACATAATTCTAACCTTAACCTAACTCTAACCCTAACTGTAGTGTTATAAACTTAACCTAACTGTAACCTTAACATAACTCTAACCTTAACATAATTCTAACCTTAACCTAACTCGAACCCTAACCTTAACCTAACCCTAACCATAACCTAACTCTAACCTTAACCTAACCTTAACATAATTCTAACCTTAACCTAACTCGAACCCTAACCTTAACCTAACCCTAACCTAACTCTAACCTTAACCTAACCCTAACCTAACTCTAACCGTAGAGTTATAACCCTAACCCTAATCTAACCGTAATGCTGACCCAATGTTCCCTCTAAGCTGCAGCTCCCCATGACTGCCACTTAGAAATATCAGTCCACAGAGAGAAGCAGGAGATTGAATTTTCACTCAACTTTCTAGAGCAGTGGTCACGAACCGGTTGATCACGATCGACTGGTCCATCTCCGATCGCCAAACATGTCTGTAAAAAACAACAACAATGATAAAACCTTGTACTCATTGTTATTTATTTAGTCTTGTGCTGTCGGTGGTACTTGGTGCACCTGATTCAGCTGCCCTGCGCGCTGGCTAGGAGAACTGTTGCCATTTTGAACATTTCTTATGTCTGAAGGTAATAACTGCCTTCCCCGGTGGGCCCAGAGAGCAAATCAAGTGCACTATAAACCTACCGCTGGCCAATCGGATGTCTCAGATGACCGTGTCTGGTGGGCCCAGAGAGCAAATCAAGTGCGCTATAAACCTACCGCTGGCCAATCGGATGTCTCAGATGACCGTGTCTGGTGGGCCCAGAGAGCAAATCAAGTGCACTATAAACCTACCGCTGGCCAGTCGGATGTCTCAGATGACCGTGTCTGGTGGGCCCAGAGAGCAAATCAAGTGCGCTATAAACCGCTGGCCAATCGGATGTCTGCAGTGATGTGAGCAGGCATAAAATAAATCTACAGCAAAATTGAGACTGTAAGATTTCAAAACGTTTAAAACCACGACAAGAGAGACTGTCAACAAATACAGCAAAATAACTGTTTTTATACTTTCTACAAGAGCCCAAAATATGTACATTTCTAGATGTCTTTGAAAAGCCAGTCAGGTAAATAACTTATTTTAAAAATTGTACTTAAAGTGGCAGTGTTGCATTTTGATACAGGCTTGAATAAGCTCAGTAGCCAATAGGCAGAGGGGAGCATAATGTGTCTGACTCTGTAATAATGCTATGGGAATAATAATGCATTTTATTTTGTAAAGTGGTATTTTGCATCGAACAACACAACAACATTTCCAGTCACCTCCGTGTCTGAAGGACACGTAGATGAACAGGTTAATGTCAAGCCCTGCATGTTTTCTGGGAATGTCGGCTTACATTGAACACCACACATTGGCAGCTACTGTAGGCTGAATGATAGAACAGCTATTTCCATGTTAACATATTATGGGATGCATTTTCTCCATAGTTTTTGATGGTAGGCCGCTCTGGTAGGCCCTACATTATGATCAAATAGCCACAGCAGCCTACTTGACAACTGTTAAAACTGTAACTTATAGTGGTCACAGCCTCCGTGTTTACAGGACATGCGCGCTGGAAGTTGCACAGAAGTTTCACAACGTTCAAGTTTGTGCTCAGCAGACCTGAAATTAGCTCCAGGTCAATTTATTTTTTGTTGCTGACTACGGCTGTGGTGAGCATGGGCATCACTGGGTTGTAAAGAGTTTAAACCTACGTTACCTTACCCTTACCTTAACCAACCCAAACCCTTACCACAGCCTTCTAACCTTAACTAACCCAAAACCTTACCATATCCTTCTAACCTTAACTAACCCTTACCATAGCCTTCTAACCTTAACTAACCCAAACCCTTACCATAGCCTTCTAACCTTAACTCACCCGAACCCTTATCATAGCCTTCTAATCTTAACTAACCCAAACCCTTACCATAGCCTTCTAACCTTAACTAACCCAAACCCTTACCATAGCCTTCCAACCTTAACTAACCCAAACCCTTACCATAGCCTTCTAACCTTAACTAACCCAAACCCTTACAATAGCATTCTAACCTTAACTAACCCAAACCCTTACAATAGCCTTCTAACCTTAACTAACCCAAACCCTTACCATAGCCTTCTAACCTTGACTAACCCAAACTCTTACAATAGCCTTCTAACCTTAACTAACCCAAACCCTTACCATATCCTTCTAACCTTAACTAACCCAAACCCTTACCATAGCCTTCCAACCTTAACTAACCCAAACCCTTACCATAGCCTTCTAACCTTAACTAACCCAAAGCCTTACAATAGCCTTCTGACCTTAACTAACCCTTACCATAGCCTTCTAACCTTAACTAACCCAAACCCTTACCATATCCTTCTAACCTTAACTAACCCAAACCCTTACCATAGCCTTCTAACCTTAACTAACCCGAATACTTAACATAGCCTTCTAACCTTAACTAACCCAACTACTTAACATAGCCTACTTTAAACAGTTTATTACACTAACAACTATACTGAGGTAACAAACGTGAAGTCATTTAATTTCAGGCCCAGTGTCTATTTGAGCTCCTTTGTCAGAAGAACAGAATAATCTCTCATGTCAACCAGAGAGACCCAGTAGCTGTCAATGCAGTGCTTTGTGAACCTGTCACAGGAACTTAATCCTCATCAGAAACATGCTAGTGAACAGATGGAACAGACAGTTCTGATGAGTCCACCGGGCAGGGCACCATGTAGGGAATAGGTTGTAATTTGGGTCACATCGTAAGCCTCGATGATCAACAGTCACAGCAGGCTGGGATGAATGGATCAGCGTCAAACGCATATATCGTAACATCATACAGTGGGGAGAACAAGTATTTGATACACTGCCGATTTTGCAGGTTTTCCTACTTACAAAGCATGTAGAGGTCTGTAATTTTTATCATAGGTACACTTCAACTGTGAGAGATGAAATCTAAAAACAAAAATCAAGAAAATCACATTGTATGATTTTTAAGTAATTAATTTGCATTTTATTGCAAATTCCGTCTCTCACAGTTGAAGTGTACCTATGATACAAATTACAGACCTCTACATGCTTTGTGAGTAAGGAAAACCTGCACAATCGGCAGTTTATCAAATACTTTTCCCCCACTGTATGTGCCAGTTAACAGATGTTTTTATCCAGTACAGTGAGTACATTCTTCATTGGTGCATCTATGAGCTTCCTGTGGGAATTAAACCCCCAACTTTGGTGTTGCTGAACCCATGCTTTTTCCCCCAACTGAGCCACAAAGGACCACCTGCAGTCATGATGCTGTTACTGTTATAGAGATGTAGTCTGTCTGAGGCTCCTCTGTCAGTACTGTTACTGTTATAGAGATGTAGTCTGTCTGGAGCTCCTCTGTCAGTACTGTTATAGAGATGTAGTCTGCCTGGAGCTCCTCTGTCAGTACTGTTATAGAGATGTAGTCTGTCTGAGGCTCCCCTGTCAGTACTGTTATAGAGATGTAGTCTGTCTGGAGCTCCTCTGTCAGTACTGTTATAGAGATGTAGTCTGTCTGAGGCTCCTCTGTCAGTACTGTTATAGAGATGTAGTCTGTCTGGGGCTCCTCTGTCAGTACTGTTACTTTTATAGAGACATAGTCTGTCTGGAGCTCCTCTGTCAGTACTGTTATAGAGATGTAGTCTGTCTGAGGCTCCTCTGTCAGTACTGTTATAGAGATGTAGTCTGTCTGAGGCTCCCCTGTCAGTACTGTTATAGAGATGTAGTCTGCCTGGAGCTCCTCTGTCAGTACTGTTATAGAGATGTAGTCTGTCTGAGGCTCCTCTGTCAGTACTGTTATAGAGATGTAGTCTGTCTGGGGCTCCTCTGTCAGTACTGTTACTTTTATAGAGACATAGTCTGTCTGGAGCTCCTCTGTCAGTACTGTTATAGAGATGTAGTCTGTCTGAGGCTCCTCTGTCAGTACTGTTATAGAGATGTAGTCTGTCTGGGGCTCCTCTGTCAGTACTGTTACTGTTATAGAGATGTAGTCTGTCTGGAGCTCCTCTGTCAGTACTGTTACTGTTATAGAGACATAGTCTGTCTGGAGCTCCTCTGTCAGTACTGTTATAGAGATGTAGTCTGCCTGAGGCTCCTCTGTCAGTACTGTTATAGAGATGTAGTCTGTCTGAGGCTCCTCTGTCAGTACTGTTATAGAGATGTAGTCTGTCTGGGGCTCCTCTGTCAGTACTGTTACTGTTATAGAGATGTAGTCTGTCTGGAGCTCCTCTGTCAGTACTGTTATAGAGATGTAGTCTGCCTGGAGCTCCTCTGTCAGTACTGTTATAGAGATGTAGTCTGTCTGAGGCTCCCCTGTCAGTACTGTTATAGAGATGTAGTCTGCCTGGAGCTCCTCTGTCAGTACTGTTATAGAGATGTAGTCTGTCTGAGGCTCCTCTGTCAGTACTGTTACTGTTATAGAGATGTAGTCTTTCTGGAGCTCTCTGTCAGTACTGTTATAGAGATGTAGTCTGTCTGAGGCTCCTCTGTCAGTACTGTTATAGAGATGTAGTCTGTCTGGGGCTCCTCTGTCAGTACTGTTACTTTTATAGAGACATAGTCTGTCTGGAGCTCCTCTGTCAGTACTGTTATAGAGATGTAGTCTGTCTGAGGCTCCTCTGTCAGTACTGTTATAGAGCTGTAGTCTGTCTGGGGCTCCTCTGTCAGTACTGTTACTGTTATAGAGATGTAGTCTGTCTGGAGCTCCTCTGTCAGTACTGTTACTGTTATAGAGACATAGTCTGTCTGGAGCTCCTCTGTCAGTACTGTTATAGAGATGTAGTCTGCCTGAGGCTCCTCTGTCAGTACTGTTATAGAGATGTAGTCTGTCTGAGGCTCCTCTGTCAGTACTGTTATAGAGATGTAGTCTGTCTGGGGCTCCTCTGTCAGTACTGTTACTGTTATAGAGATGTAGTCTGTCTGGAGCTCCTCTGTCAGTACTGTTACTGTTATAGAGACATAGTCTGTCTGAGGCTCCTCTGTCAGTACTGTTATACAGGTGTAGTCTGTCTGAGGCTCCTCTGTCAGTACTGTTATAGAGGTGTAGTCTGTCTGAGGCTCCTCTGTCGGTGCTTGGATCATCCATGTCTGACCACTGACCTCACTGCTTGCCTGCATGCTTTGGACCCTAAATGGTGAATGTTTAAAATGTTTGATAATCTAGTCCCGTGATTAAAAGTATTTCTCTTTGTGCTTTTTTACAGACTCAAGTCAATGGGCCTATGGCAGACTTTTTATTGCAAAGTAGGGACAACCCAATGAAGGCCCTTGGCATGGTCGCTGGTGTCATCAGCATATTGGTAGGGATCACTGTCTTGATCTCCACGGCTACGTTCTTGCGCAACACCAAGTCCAACAGGATAATGCCGGCACGTCGCATCGTCATCAGACGGAGACCGCCAAGGGACCGCAAGCCGTGGACTTTTAACGTACCGTTCCGTGGTAGCGGAAATGACTCGTCAAACAAGTTCATTGTAGGCGACCAGGAAGCAGGGAGTGTCAACATAAACCTCAACAACAAAGGCGGCCCCCGGTGCTCCAGGTCAAAATCCAAGCCTACGCCCCCTAGAGCTCCCTGCCTGCCCCCTCCATCCTGCCCTCCTCCGTCCTCCAACCCCAGGCCCAGTGAGAGGCCCCGGCACTGGGCAGCAGTGCCCACCGTCTCTGAGGGCCTGACCTCCACTGGTTCCAGGACATCCAGCCAGAGCAGGGAGATCAACATCAGCTCTGACACTTCTAGGATCCCCGTCAGCTCAGCCCTGGTCTCTGAACTCAAAATGAGACTAGAGCAGAAAATCATTGAGAGCAACTCAAGCTATTATTAAATCTGATTGTTGTGTGTTTTCACTCTAACCAATCTGTCAGTAATTGTCTCGACTTCTGAAGGTTACTCAGTCCTAGGATTGTAAAACTGCAAAAGGATTTACTTGATAGCTACCTACACAAATAGCTAGCTAGAACAAAGTGTTAATAAGATAAATTCATTTAAAAAGATTAAAAGCCATACAAATAAGTTCTCCAAAGGAAGGTTGAGGACAGCAGGTTCATTTTCTTTAAAATGTTATTGACGACCCAATTTCAAAGCAAGTCCTTTGTCAAAGCAATGTTGCAACACATTTTACTGAACCTATTTAATCCAACCACTTCTACATGTGTTCTTAAAGATGTTAACATCACGTTGGATACTTGGGCCCTGGTCCACAATAGTGCAGTATTTAGGGAATTAGGGTGCCTCTTGGGATGCACACTCTGTTATCCACCATTAGAAATAACTAGACTTGTTTCTGCTCTGCCATCTTGAAGATCATGTAATGGGATCCTTGTTAGACAAGTCGTTGCATTGCTGCCATCTTGAGGGAAACAACATGTTAACAAGAATGTCTGAGGGAAGGATTACTGCGCATTTATGTGTATACAGAACTGAACGTGTGTTCCTGACATTTCCTGAAAAGTTGTATTTTATTTGCTTAAAAAGATCATGCAATGTTTTCATTAATAGTGCTATAATATAGAATACGGATTAGCGTGTAAGCTATGTTGCCTGGCAAATGTACTCACTTTGACTTGTGCATCGAAGTGATAATGCAGCTAACGGTATATAAGATTATAAGCTATAAAATATGAGATGTTCTTGACAGGATAAATGGCGTTGCTTTTAAACATGAAGTGCTCATAGACCTCTGAAGTGACATTATAATTTTTTTCTTCTTTTGTTTTTCAATTTAAAGTTTTATTTCGTTTTCTTTAGTGTTTCAATCAACCAACAAAACACATTCCACATTCACAGATGTGACAGACTTTAAAAAAAAAATACATTAAAAAAATAACTGACAAATAATAATAAAAAAAAACTGTAAAAAATAAAATAAAAAATTAAATTGAAACTTGCAGCAGCACTATCAAGGTTCTTGTTAGCTATTTCCAACCTTAGCTGAGACGACGAGCAAATAATTGGTTTGAACAGCACCTTACACAACATGTATCTGCTCATTTCCCCTAATCACCCCATTCACTCTGTCCAATTTGAAATATAGTTGAGTAGTGGAGACCAGAGTCTATCAAACTTGGTTCTGTCTCTTGCGGAGGTCATGCGTGAGCTTTTCCAAGAGGAAGAAAGTCAACAATCTGGTCAATCCACGTTTCACATGTAGGAGAAGTATTAGTGTAGTGACATTCTAATGGTGTTGGTCGTATTTTGAAGTAGAGACTTAGAAGATTCTGAATCTCTTGTTTCAAATCACTTGCTTTTTCTTCTGAAATGCTTTTGCATTTCTAAAAGGGTAATCTTTTAATTGGGTGGATTACTGTTGGATTGGTGTTGGATTGGTGTTGGATTGGTGTTGGATTGATGTTGGATTGGTGTTGGATTGATGTTGGATGGGTGGTGGGTTGGTATTGGATTGGTTACTGGATTGGTATTGGATTGGTATTGGATTGGTATTGGATTGGTGTTAGATTGGTATTGGATTGGTGGTGGATTAGTGGTGGATTGGTGTTAGATTGGTATTGGATTGGTGGTGGATTGGTATTGGATTGGTATTGGATTGGTGTTAGATTGGTATTGGATTGGTATTGGATTGGTGTTAGATTGGTATTGGATTGGTGGTGGATTAGTGGTGGATTGGTATTAGATTGGTATTGGATTGGTATTAGATTGGTATTGGATTGGTGGTGGATTGGTGGTGGATTGGTGTTAGATTGGTGTATTGGTGTTGGATTGGTGGTGGATTGGTGTTAGATTGGTGTATTGGTGTTGGATTGCTCATTTAACTGAAGGGATCTTTTTGTTGCTTTAGACAATAAACTGTGGAAATCAGTCACCCTAGATTAGGCAGATTAGCCAATCATTTATTTACACGTGAGTCAATATAATCACTGTTTCTCAAAATTGGCCATAAACTTGGTCAGAATTTTTAAGCATTCACTTCCACGCTGTGTACAGTATGTACACACTTTATGAAAATGTTTTGGATACATAATGATCAAATATATTCTGTGTATGTACTGTATGTATGCTGTGTAACACTTGCCTGTCCCTTTAGGTGAAAACTTTATATTGTCTTCATATTTATCTTTTTGAATAAATATTTGAAAAATAATTATATTGTGTGGGGATCTTGTTTGTTCTTATAAACTAGATTTAAGTTTCAGAAAACAATAAACTACAACTAGAACTACAGAAATATGTTTGTGGGAGTGTACTGAGATATCAAACGGGCTGGACAATTATTTTCTCATTACACTTCTTGGAAAAAAACAATCAATGACTCCTCCATCATTAACACAAAGGAAAAACATAATGATTTATTGAAATAGTAACCAAGAAAAACAAATTGGTACAATTTAAGGCCATGTGGCAAACAATAATGCAGGTACTACAGTAGGGATGGAGGAGTGACCAGGGAGGTACTACAGTAGGGATGGAGGAGTGACCAGGCAGGTACTAGGGATGGAGGAGTGACCAGGCAGGTACTAGGGATGGAGGAGTGACCAGGCAGGTACTAGAGATGGAGGAGTGACCAGGCAGGAACTAGGGATGGAGGAGTGACCAGGCAGGTACTAGGGATGGAGGAGTGACCAGGCAGGTACTAGGGATGGAGGAGTGACCAGGCAGGTACTAGAGATGGAGGAGTGACCAGGCAGGTAGTAGGGAGGGAGTAGTGACCAGGCAGGTACTACAGTAGGGATGGAGGAGTGACCAGGCAGGTACTAGGGATGGAGGAGTGACCAGGCAGGAACTAGGGATGGAGGAGTGACCAGGCAGGTACTAGGGGGAGGAGTGACCAGGCATGTACTACAGTAGGGATGGAGGAGTGACCAGGCAGGTACTACAGTAGGGATGGAGGAGTGACCAGGCAGGTACTACAGTAGGGATGGAGGAGTGACCAGGCAGGTACTAGAGATGGAGGAGTGACCAGGCAGGTACTAGGGATGGAGGAGTGACCAGGCAGGTACTACAGTAGAGATGGAGGAGTGACCAGGCAGGTACTAGAGATGGAGGAGTGACCAGGCAGGAACTAGGGATGGAGGAGTGACCAGGCAGGTACTAGGGGGAGGAGTGACCAGGCAGGTACTAGAGATGGAGGAGTGACCAGGCAGGTACTAGGGATGGAGGAGTGACCAGGCAGGTACTACAGTAGAGATGGAGGAGTGACCAGGCAGGTACTAGAGATGGAGGAGTGACCAGGCAGGAACTAGGGATGGAGGAGTGACCAGGCAGGTACTAGGGGGAGGAGTGACCAGGCAGGTACTAGAGATGGAGGAGTGACCAGGCGGGTACTAGGGATGGAGGAGTGACCAGGCAGGTACTAGAGATGGAGGAGTGACCAGGCAGGAACTAGGGATGGAGGAGTGACCAGGCAGGTACTAGGGGGAGGAGTGACCAGGCAGGTACTACAGTAGGGATGGAGGAGTGACCAGGCAGGTACTAGGGATGGAGGAGTGACCAGGCAGGTACTAGAGATGGAGGAGTGACCAGGCAGGTACTAGAGATGGAGGAGTGACCAGGCGGGTACTAGGGATGTAGGAGTGACCAGGCAGGTACTAGGGATGGAGGAGTGACCAGGCAGGTACTAGGGATGGAGGAGTGACCAGGCAGGTACTACAGTAGGGATGGAGGAGTGACCAGGGAGGTACTAGGGGATGGAGGAGTGACCAGGCAGGTACTAGAGATGGAGGAGTGACCAGGCAGGAACTAGGGATGGAGGAGTGACCAGGCAGGTACTAGGGGGAGGAGTGACCAGGCAGGTACTAGGGATGGAGGAGTGACCAGGCAGGTACTAGGGATTGAGGAGTGACCAGGCAGGTACTAGGGATGGAGAAGTGACCAGGCAGGTACTAGGGATGGAGGAGTGACCAGGCAGGTACTAGGGATGGAGCAGTGACCAGGCAGGTACTACAGTAGAGATGGAGGAGTGACCAGGCAGGTACTAGAGATGGAGGAGTGACCAGGCAGGTACTACAGTAGGGATTGAGGAGTGACCAGGCAGGTACTAGGGATGGAGGAGTGACCAGGCAGGTACTAGAGATGGAGGAGTGACCAGGCAGGAACTAGGGATGGAGGAGTGACCAGGCAGGTACTAGGGGGAGGAGTGACCAGGCAGGTACTAGAGATGGAGGAGTGACCAGGCGGGTACTAGGGATGGAGGAGTGACCAGGCAGGTACTAGAGATGGAGGAGTGACCAGGCAGGAACTAGGGATGGAGGAGTGACCAGGCAGGTAATAGGGGGAGGAGTGACCAGGCAGGTACTACAGTAGGGATGGAGGAGTGACCAGGCAGGTACTAGAGATGGAGGAGTGACCAGGCAGGTACTAGAGATGGAGGAGTGACCAGGCGGGTACTAGGGATGGAGGAGTGACCAGGCAGGTACTAGGGATGGAGGAGTGACCAGGCAGGTACTAGGGATGGAGGAGTGACCAGGCAGGTACTACAGTAGGGATGGAGGAGTGACCAGGGAGGTACTAGGGATGGAGGAGTGACCAGGCAGGTACTAGAGATGGAGGAGTGACCAGGCAGGAACTAGGGATGGAGGAGTGACCAGGCAGGTACTAGGGGGAGGAGTGACCAGGCAGGTACTAGGGATGGAGGAGTGACCAGGCAGGTACTAGGGATTGAGGAGTGACCAGGCAGGTACTAGGGATGGAGAAGTGACCAGGCAGGTTCTAGGGATGGAGGAGTGACCAGGCAGGTACTAGGGATGGAGGAGTGACCAGGCAGGTACTACAGTAGAGATGGAGGAGTGACCAGGCAGGTACTAGAGATGGAGGAGTGACCAGGCAGGTACTACAGTAGGGATTGAGGAGTGACCAGGCAGGTACTAGGGATGGAGGAGTGACCAGGCAGGTACTAGGGATGGAGGAGTGACCAGGCAGTGACCAGGCAGGTACTAGGGATGGAGGAGTGACCAGGCAGGTACTAGGGATGGAGGAGTGACCAGGCAGGTACTAGGGATGGAGGAGTGACCAGGCAGGTACTAGGGGGAGGAGTGACCAGGCAGGTACTAGGGATGGAGTAGTAACCAGGCAGGTACTACAGTAGAGATGGAGGAGTGACCAGGCAGGTACTAGAGATGGAGGAGTGACCAGGCGGGTACTAGGGATGGAGGAGTGACCAGGGAGGTACTAGGGATGGAGGAGTGACCAGACAGGTACTAGGGATGGAGGAGTGACCAGGCAGGTACTACAGTAGGGATGGAGGAGTGACCAGGCAGGTACTAGGGATGGAGGAGTGACCAGGCAGGTACTAGGGATGGAGGAGTGACCAGGCAGGTACTAGAGATGGAGGAGTGACCAGGCAGGAACTAGGGATGGAGGAGTGACCAGGCAGGTACTAGGGATGGAGGAGTGACCAGGCAGGTACTAGGGATGGAGGAGTGACCAGGCAGGTACTAGAGATGGAGGAGTGACCAGGCAGGTAGTAGGGAGGGAGTAGTGACCAGGCAGGTACTACAGTAGGGATGGAGGAGTGACCAGGCAGGTACTAGGGATGGAGGAGTGACCAGGCAGGAACTAGGGATGGAGGAGTGACCAGGCAGGTACTAGGGGGAGGAGTGACCAGGCAGGTACTACAGTAGGGATGGAGGAGTGACCAGGCAGGTACTACAGTAGGGATGGAGGAGTGACCAGGCAGGTACTACAGTAGGGATGGAGGAGTGACCAGGCAGGTACTAGAGATGGAGGAGTGACCAGGCAGGTACTAGGGATGGAGGAGTGACCAGGCAGGTACTACAGTAGAGATGGAGGAGTGACCAGGCAGGTACTAGAGATGGAGGAGTGACCAGGCAGGAACTAGGGATGGAGGAGTGACCAGGCAGGTACTAGGGGGAGGAGTGACCAGGCAGGTACTAGAGATGGAGGAGTGACCAGGCAGGTACTAGGGATGGAGGAGTGACCAGGCAGGTACTACAGTAGAGATGGAGGAGTGACCAGGCAGGTACTAGAGATGGAGGAGTGACCAGGCAGGAACTAGGGATGGAGGAGTGACCAGGCAGGTACTAGGGGGAGGAGTGACCAGTTAGGTACTAGAGATGGAGGAGTGACCAGGCGGGTACTAGGGATGGAGGAGTGACCAGGCAGGTACTAGAGATGGAGGAGTGACCAGGCAGGAACTAGGGATGGAGGAGTGACCAGGCAGGTACTAGGGGGAGGAGTGACCAGGCAGGTACTACAGTAGGGATGGAGGAGTGACCAGGCAGGTACTAGGGATGGAGGAGTGACCAGGCAGGTACTAGAGATGGAGGAGTGACCAGGCAGGTACTAGGGATGGAGGAGTGACCAGGCAGGTACTAGGGATGGAGGAGTGACCAGGCAGGTACTAGGGATGGAGGAGTGACCAGGCAGGTACTACAGTAGGGATGGAGGAGTGACCAGGGAGGTACTAGGGATGGAGGAGTGACCAGGCAGGTACTAGAGATGGAGGAGTGACCAGGCAGGAACTAGGGATGGAGGAGTGACCAGGCAGGTACTAGGGGGAGGAGTGACCAGGCAGGTACTAGGGATGGAGGAGTGACCAGGCAGGTACTAGGGATTGAGGAGTGACCAGGCAGGTACTAGGGATGGAGAAGTGACCAGGCAGGTACTAGGGATGGAGGAGTGTTACGGATACAGGTATCCTGTGTCTGTGTGTATCCTGTGTCTGTGTGTATCCTGTGTCTGTGTGTATCCTGTGTGTGTTTCTTTTCTCTCCTTCTCCCCTCACAGGTGAAAATCATTACTCCCCAATCAGTCAACAATCAACCCATCAATCAGAAGACACACCTCCTCCTGTTTCCTACCCTATCACAGTTCCTTCCCCATGGTTTAAAAACCCCATCATTTGTTTGTTCAAAAGCTCAATCTTTGTAATGCCATGTTGGTAGATAGCTGTTCTTGATAGATTTCAGGAGCTCAATCTTTGTAATGCCATGTTGGTAGATAGCTGTTCTTGATAGATTTCAGTAGCACAATCTCTTTGTAAATGCCATGTATGTAGATCTCTCTCTTTGTGTATTAATTAACCTCTTCTTTTGTTTGAGCACCTCCAAATCACTTTGTCATCTCCTGTGAGTATTGTTTTTGCTTATGGTGTTTGCTGGTGGGAAAAGGGGGAAACCAAGACAAGTCGCCCATGGGCATACACTACCCGTAGGTGAACTTTTGTTAAATACACTAGTTAGAACTGGGCGGACCACCCACTGTATTTTGGTTAGTTAGTTAGCTGTTGTTGAAATAGGCTAGTCTAGCTTAGGGGTGTTTTGAATACTTATTGTTTCTTTCCTTGGGTCCAGCTCAGCCCCTTTTCCTGCTCCCCCCCATTACCGTGTGTTTATAAATAAACCCTGAGTTTGACGGTATTATTTCAGTTGTCGTGGTTATTTCGTTCACTTTTACTTTGTCACTATTATAATTTACATGAGTTATGTTACGGGTCTCACTACCATCCCCCCTAGACTGTTGGGCCAAAAGGGATTCGTAACATAAGTGGGGGCTCATCCGGGATCTGTCTTTACTGACACCCATGCCGCTCATGTAGATTGTTGTAGTGGTATAGTTCAGTGTTGAGCGTCATAGCTGAAGTAGCATTAGTGTTTGCTATTTTCGTTGGCTCTTGTGAAGTAGTTTAAGATGGCTACTTTTGATTTGAAATCCTTTTTGGATAACCCTTCGTGGGAGGTTTTTGACAAATGTCGTAGAGTTGATTTAGTGACCTTGGCTGACCATTATTCAGTATCGTTTTCGCAGAGTTTAGTTAAGGCGGAGGTTAAACAGCTAGTATTAAATGTATTGTTGGAAGAGCAAGTGCTTGTGTTACCGCTGCCTGAGTCTACTAACCCTGTAGGGGATGTAACTGCTCCTATAAGCCCATTGGTATCTGATAATGAGGGTGAGGCTAAAACACCAGCCACATGGTCCCATTTTGATCCACTCTCCCCACTGTCAAACGGTGATGCCAGAAGGGATGTCCGTTTAGCACAGTTCCAACTAGAGGTGGAAGAGAGAGCCCAAATTAGGCGAGAGACTCCAGTTGGAGATGTGTAAAATTGAGGCAGAAAAAGAACGAGAACAACGGCATTTAGATTTGGAGATGGGTAAAATGGAGGCAGAAAAAGAACGAGAACAGAGGCAGATGACGTTTAAAATGCGCCAGATGGAACTGGAGGCAGAGACAGCGAGGCTAGCCTTCGTTCCTACTGTTCCTGTTAGTGAGTCGTCCTCACCAGCTGTGTCCTCAAACACGTTTGACATTAGTAGGCAGATTGCCTTAGTACCTTTGTTCAGAGAGTCGGAGGTTGACTCCTATTTTTGTGTATTTGAGCGTATAGCCGTAGCATTGAAGTGGCCTGAAGAGGTATGGTGCCTATTACTTCAGTGTAAATTAACTGGTAAAGCCCAAGAGGTTTTGTCAGCGCTACCTCTGGAGGACAGTTTGAATTATGAAGTGGTCAAAGCTACTGTTCTTCGTGCCTATGAGCTTGTGCCTGAGGCATACCGACAGAGATTTAGGTCTCATAGAAAGTCTTCTAGTAAGACTTATGTGGAATTTGCTAGAGACAAGGGAAATCTGTTTGATAAATGGCATGCTGCTAGTAAGGTAACTGATTTCAACTCTCTCCGGGAGTTAATCTTGTTGGAAGAGTTTAAAAATTGCTTACCCGAACGCATTGTAGTTTACCTAAACGAACAGAAAGTATCCTCCCTGGCAGAAGCGTCTGTGTTGGCAGACGAGTTTGTGTTGACGCACAAGAGTGTGTTTTCGGCTCAAACTGAGAGTAGATCCACTGAGTTTCCTACCTTTAGCCCTAGTCGGCCCGCAGTAGTATATCAAGCACGCCAGAAGAATGAGCGTTCCTGTTTCTATTGTCATAAAGTGGGACATATGATTAATGATTGCTTCCTGCTTAAACGCAAACAAGGGATGCCTCTTCGTGCCAAGCCGCCAACAGGTGTTGGTCTAATTCGTACGGTTGTGAGGTCTGCAACAAAACAGGTGCCTCAGAGTAACTGTAGTTTGAAAGTCTCAGTCCCCGACCGTAGTTATGAACCATTCATTTCCGATGGGTTTGTGTCCCTAACGAATGACGAAGCGTCTCAGCATCCGGTTAAAATCCTTAGAGATACTGGTGCGGCGCAGTCGTTTATATTGTCTGATGTGTTGCCCTTATCTGACGATACATACTGTGGTTCCAGTGTGTTAGTGCAGGGTATTGAAATGGGTTTTGTCCCAGTGCCGTTGCACTTTGTGAAAGTACACTCTGAGTTAATCAGTGGAATATTCAGAGTGGGGGTACGTCCTAAGTTGCCAGTGAAAGGTGTGACCTTTATAATGGGTAACGATATTGCCGGAGGAAAGGTAGTACCCGTATTGGAAGTATTGGATAAAAGTGACCACTCTCTCTCGAATGAGTTGGCACAGAGTTATCCACATGTGTTCCCCGCTTGTGCTGTCACTCGTGCTCAGGCACTACAAGAGGGTGACGTGATAGATTTGTCGAACACTGTTCTGTTCAAAGAGGATGATCAAGAGGATGGATTGTGTGATACCTCTGAGAAGCTGATCACCTCTGACCAACAGCCCAGGAAAGAATTAAAGAACGTTGAACTTATTGCTGATGCAATACAGTTACCAGTCACTCGTGAGCAGCTGATTGCTAACCAAAAGGTTGACAACAAGCTTGCTAAATGTTTTTCTAGTGTTGTCTCGTTAGAAGAGGTGAAGAAGAAGAATGTGGCTTACTTCATTGATGGTAATCTCCTCATGCGTAAATGGAAATCCCATGTTGATGCAGGTGGAGATTGGAATGCTGTTTACCAAATAGTGATTCCTACAGCCTTTCGACAGAATGTGTTATCCCTTGCTCATGATCACCAGTGGTCTGGTCATTTAGGAATTACAAAGACGTATGATCGGATCCTTCGACATTTTTTTTGGCCGGGTTTAAAACAAGATGTGGCTCAGTTCTGTCGGACATGCCACACCTGTCAGATAACAGGAAAACCAAATCAGGTTATTCCTCCCGCTCCGCTGTGTCCTATACCTGTCATAGGTGAACCATTTGAGCATGTGGTGGTTGATTGTGTCGGACCGTTACCGAAGACAAAATCGGGTAACCAGTTTTTGTTAACGATAATGTGTATGGCTACAAGATACCCCGAGGCTATTCCTCTGAGAAGGATTACAGCTCCGATAGTGAGTAAAGCCTTAATAAAATTCTTCACGACATTCGGGTTACCTAAGGTGGTACAAAGAGATCAAGGTACCAATTTCCTATCCAAGCTCTTCAAGCAGGTGTTGAAATCCTTATCAATTACGCACCGTGTATCAAGCGCCTATCACCCAGAGTCTCAGGGTGCGCTTGAAAGATGGCATCAGACACTGAAGTCTATGCTACGTAAATATTGTTTGGAATCTGAGAAAGATTGGGATGAGGGAGTTCCTCTAGTTTTGTTTGCTGCTCGTGAAACTGTGCAGGAGTCCCTAGGTTTCAGCCCGGCTGAACTAGTGTTTGGTCACACAGTAAGAGGACCAATGAAAGTCCTTAAAGAACAGTTCTTGTCCCAAGAGTTGTGTACCAGAGATGAGAATGTGTTGGACTATGTTAGTCGCTTTCGTGAGCGCCTACACCAAGCTTGTGCTCTTGCAAAGGAAGCTCTGTCTTCCTCACAGAGGAGCATGAAAAGACACTATGATAAAGAGGCTGTTTCTCGTCCACTACAGCCAGGTGACCAAGTACTGGTGTTATTACCTGTTCCAGGATCTTCACTGTCAGCTCGTTTCTCTGGTCCTTATTTAATTGAAAAGAAAATAAGTGAAACTGACTATGTGCTTCAAAC
The DNA here is from genome assembly GCF_045791955.1 of Oncorhynchus clarkii lewisi. Lineage (NCBI taxonomy): Eukaryota > Metazoa > Chordata > Actinopteri > Salmoniformes > Salmonidae > Oncorhynchus > Oncorhynchus clarkii. The sequence continues at coordinate 84,317,993 of NC_092166.1, read as the reverse complement.
TCCTGATAGACAACGCCAATCTCGTGTGTGTCACATTAACATGTTGAAAGCTTACCACACCCGACCCATCACACAGTTAGATAGTTCAAAAACAGAGGAAGGTACTGCTGTCTCCTCTGCTACTACTGCGATGATAGTGGACTGTCATATTGATGATGTTGATGGCTTGGAGTTGCGCAATACTCAGCAGCAGTGTGTTAGATTGCCCAACTCAGAAATGCTGCTGTCTATCCAGTCAGGTCTGGTTCATTTAACGGATGGACAGGCTAATGATATTGTGAGGCTACTACACAGTTTTCCATGTCTCTTTAATGACGTTCCTACTCGCACAAATGTGTTGGAACATGACATTAATGTTGGAAATGCTACACCTATCAAGCAACACCCATATCGTATCAACGCTTCCAAGAGGAAGATAATGAGGGATGAGGTGAGATATTTGTTGGAGAATGACCTGGCTAAGCCAAGTTCAAGCCCTTGGAGTTCTCCGTGCATTCTGGTTCCTAAACCTGATGGTACGTCCAGGTTATGTACGGATTATCGAAAGGTAAATTCTGTCACAATGCCAGATTCGTTCCCGTTACCCAGACTGGACGACTGTATCGACACTATTGGTGCTGCTAAGTATGTAACCAAGTTGGACCTCTTAAAAGGTTACTGGCAGGTTCCGTTAACTTCACGTGCTTCTGAGATTTCTGCCTTTGTGACCCCAGACAACTTCCTTCAGTACTCAGTCATGGCTTTTGGGATGCGAAATGCACCAGCCACTTTCCAACGACTGGTTAACTCTGTATTAGCTGGCGTTCCTAATTGTAGTGCATACCTTGATGACCTAGTGATTTATTCGTCTGAGTGGTCAGATCATGTTGACTTGCTAAGGGTAGTATGTGAACGGTTGGCAACTGCTTCTCTAACCCTGAACTTGGCAAAGTGCGAGTTTGGGAAGGCTACTGTTACCTATCTCGGTAAAGAGGTTGGCCATGGACAGGTGCGCCCTGTTGATGCCAAGGTCTTGGCTATAACTGCATTCCCTGCACCTACCACTAGACGAGAGCTACGCCGCTTTTTAGGGATGGTTGGCTACTACCGTAGCTTCTGTAAAAATTTCTCTGCGGTAGTTGCTCCATTGACTGATTTGCTCAGTCCGGCAAGACCATTTGTGTTGTCCCCTGATTGTAAGAGAGCTTTTGAATCAGCGAAAGCACTCTTATGTAGTACCCCTGTACTTGCTGCTCCGGATTTTGAACAACCGTTCAAGCTAGAGGTAGATGCTAGTGCCAGAGGTGCTGGTGCTGTTCTACTGCAGCAGGACAAGAGTGGAGTAGATCATCCCGTTTGTTATTTTTCACGTAAATTTAATAAATGTCAAACAAACTATGCGACAATAGAACAAGAAGCTCTTGCTTTGTTGTTGGCTCTGCAATACTTCGAAGTATACATTGGTTCCAGTGCCCTACCAGTGATTGTGTATACTGACCATAACCCCTTAGTTTTTCTCCACCGAATGTACAACCAGAACCAGCGCCTTATGCGTTGGGCGCTGATTGTACAAAATTATAATTTGGAGATCCGCCACAAAAAGGGTTCAGATAATGTGTTGGCAGATGCTTTGTCTCGTGTGTGAAGATGATTTCTGTATGTTTTGCAAGGTTGTTGATTTGTTGTGAGTGTTCATTTAAATACTGTAGTCGCAATCCCCCCTAGGGTTGCTCTTTTAAGGGTGGGAGTGTTACGGATACAGGTATCCTGTGTCTGTGTGTATCCTGTGTCTGTGTGTATCCTGTGTCTGTGTGTATCCTGTGTGTGTTTCTTTTCTCTCCTTCTCCCCTCACAGGTGAAAATCATTACTCCCCAATCAGTCAACAATCAACCCATCAATCAGAAGACACACCTCCTCCTGTTTCCTACCCTATCACAGTTCCTTCCCCATGGTTTAAAAACCCCATCATTTGTTTGTTCAAAAGCTCAATCTTTGTAATGCCATGTTGGTAGATAGCTGTTCTTGATAGATTTCAGGAGCTCAATCTTTGTAATGCCATGTTGGTAGATAGCTGTTCTTGATAGATTTCAGTAGCACAATCTCTTTGTAAATGCCATGTATGTAGATCTCTCTCTTTGTGTATTAATTAACCTCTTCTTTTGTTTGAGCACCTCCAAATCACTTTGTCATCTCCTGTGAGTATTGTTTTTGCTTATGGTGTTTGCTGGTGGGAAAAGGGGGAAACCAAGACAAGTCGCCCATGGGCATACACTACCCGTAGGTGAACTTTTGTTAAATACACTAGTTAGAACTGGGCGGACCACCCACTGTATTTTGGTTAGTTAGTTAGCTGTTGTTGAAATAGGCTAGTCTAGCTTAGGGGTGTTTTGAATACTTATTGTTTCTTTCCTTGGGTCCAGCTCAGCCCCTTTTCCTGCTCCCCCCCATTACCGTGTGTTTATAAATAAACCCTGAGTTTGACGGTATTATTTCAGTTGTCGTGGTTATTTCGTTCACTTTTACTTTGTCACTATTATAATTTACATGAGTTATGTTACGGGTCTCACTACCATCCCCCCTAGACTGTTGGGCCAAAAGGGATTCGTAACAAGGAGTGACCAGGCAGGTACTAGGGATGGAGGAGTGACCAGGCAGGTACTAGGGATGGAGGAGTGACCAGGCAGGTACTAGGGATGGAGGAGTGACCAGGCAGGTACTAGGGATGGAGGAGTGACCAGGCAGGTACTAGGGATGGAGGAGTGACCAGGCAGGTACTAGGGATGGAGGAGTGACCAGGCAGGTACTACAGTAGGGATGGAGGAGTGACCAGGCAGGTACTAGAGATGGAGGAGTGACCAGGCGGGTACTAGGGATGGAGGAGTGACCAGGCAGGTACTAGGGATGGAGGAGTGACCAGGCAGGTACTAGGGATGGAGGAGTGACCAGGCAGGTACTACAGTAGGGATGGAGGAGTGACCAGGCAGGTACTAGGGATTGAGGAGTGACCAGGCAGGTACTAGGGATGGAGGAGTGACCAGGCAGGTACTACAGTAGAGATGGAGGAGTGACCAGGCAGGTACTAGAGATGGAGGAGTGACCAGGCGGGTACTAGGGATGGAGGAGTGACCAGGCAGGTACTAGGGATGGAGGAGTGACCAGGCAGGTACTAGGGATGGAGGAGTGACCAGGGAGGTACTACAGTAGAGATGGAGGAGTGACCAGGCAGGTACTAGGGATGGAGGAGTGACCAGGCAGGTACTAGAGATGGAGGAGTGACCAGGCAGGTACTACAGTAGAGATGGAGGAGTGACCAGGCAGGTACTCGGGGGAGGAGTGACCAGGCAGGAACTACAGTAGGGATGGAGGAGTGACCAGGCAGGTACTAGGGATGGAGGAGTGACCAGGCAGGAACTAGAGATGGAGGAGTGACCAGGCAGGTACTAGGGATGGAGGAGTGACCAGGCAGGTACTAGGGGGAGGAGTGACCAGGCAGGTACTACAGTAGGGATGGAGGAGTGACCAGGCAGGTACTAGGGATGGAGGAGTGACCAGGCAGGTACTAGGGATGGAGGAGTGACCAGGCAGGTACTAGGGATGGAGGAGTGACCAGGCAGGTACTAGAGATGGAGGAGTGACCAGGCAGGTAGTAGGGAGGGAGTAGTGACCAGGCAGGTACTACAGTAGGGATGGAGGAGTGACCAGGCAGGTACTAGGGATGGAGGAGTGACCAGGCAGGTACTAGGGATGGAGGAGTGACCAGGCAGGTACTAGGGATGAAGGAGTGACCAGGCAGGTACTAGAGATGGAGGAGTGACCAGGCAGGTACGAGGGATGGAGGAGTGACCAGGCAGGTACTACAGTAGGGATGGAGGAGTGACCAGGCAGGTACTAGGGATGGAGAAGTGACCAGGCAGGTACTAGAGATGGAGGAGTGACCAGGCAGGAACTACAGTAGAGATGGAGGAGTGACCAGGCAGGTACGACAGTAGAGATGGAGGAGTGACCAGGCAGGTACTAGGGATGGAGGAGTGACCAGGCAGGTACTAGGGATGGAGGAGTGACCAGGCAGGTACTACAGTAGTGATGGAGGAGTGACCAGGCAGGTACTAGGGATGGAGGAGTGACCAGGCAGGTACTAGGGATGGAGGAGTGACCAGGCAGGTACTACAGTAGGGATGGAGGAGTGACCAGGCAGGTACTACAGTAGGGATGGAGGAGTGACCAGGCGGGTACTACAGTAGGGATGGAGGAGTGACCAGGCGGGTACTAGGGATGGAGGAGTGACCAGGCAGGTACTACAGTAGGGATGGAGGAGTGACCAGGCAGGTACTACAGTAGGGATGGAGGAGTGACCAGGCAGGTACTAGGGATGGAGTAGTGACCAGGCAGGTACTACAGTAGGGATGGAGGAGTGACCAGGCAGGTACTAGGGATGGAGGAGTGACCAGGCAGGTACTACAGTAGGGATGGAGGAGTGACCAGGCAGGTACTAGGGATGGAGGAGTGATCAGGCAGGTACTAGGGATGGAGGAGTGACCAGGCAGGTAATACAGTAGAGATGGAGGAGTGACCAGGCAGGTACTAGGGGGAGGAGTGACCAGGCAGGTACTAGAGATGGAGGAGTGACCAGGCAGGTACTAGGGATGGAGGAGTGACAAGGCAGGTACTAGGGATGGAGGAGTGACCAGGCAGGTACTACAGTAGGGATGGAGGAGTGACCAGGCAGGTACTAGGGATGGAGTAGTGACCAGGCAGGTACTACAGTAGGGATGGAGGAGTGACCAGGCAGGTACTAGAGATGGAGGAGTGACCAGGCAGGTACTAGGGATGGAGGAGTGACCAGGCAGGTACTAGGGATGGAGGAGTGACCAGGCAGGTACTAGGGATGGAGGAGTGACCAGGCAGGTACTAGGGATGGAGGAGTGACCAGGCAGGTACTACAGTAGGGATGGAGGAGTGACCAGGCAGGTACTAGAGATGGAGGAGTGACCAGGCAGGTACTAGGGATGGAGGAGTGACCAGTCAGGTACTAGGGATGGAGGAGTGACCAGGCAGGTACTAGGGATGGAGGAGTGACCAGGCAGGTACTAGAGATGGAGGAGTGACCAGGCAGGTACTAGGGATGGAGGAGTGACCAGGCAGGTACTAGAGATGGAGGAGTGACCAGGCAGGTACTAGGGATGGAGGAGTGACCAGGCAGGTACTAGGAATGGAGGATTGACCAGGCAGGTACTAGAGATGGAGGAGTGACCAGGCAGGTACTAGGGATGGAGGAGTGACCAGGCAGGTACTAGAGATGGAGGAGTGACCAGGCAGGTACTAGGGATGGAGGAGTGACCAGGCAGGTACTAGAGATGGAGGAGTGACCAGGCAGGTACTAGGGATGGAGGAGTTACCAGGCAGGTACTAGGGATGGAGGAGTGACCAGGCAGGTACTAGGGATGGAGGAGTGACCAGGCAGGTACTAGGGATGGAGGAGTGACCAGGCAGGTACTACAGTAGAGATGGAGGAGTGACCAGGCAGGTACTAGGGATGGAGGAGTGACCAGGCAGGTACTAGGGGGAGGAGTGACCAGGCAGGTACTAGGGATGGAGGAGTGACCAGGCAGGTACTAGGGATGGAGGAGTGACCAGGCAGGTACTAGGGATGGAGGAGTGACCAGGCAGGTACTACAGTAGGGATGGAGGAGTGACCAGGCAGGTACTAGAGATGGAGGAGTGACCAGGCAGGTACTACAGTAGGGATGGAGGAGTGACCAGGCAGGTACTACAGTAGGGATGGAGGAGTGACCAGGCAGGTACTACAGTAGGGATGGAGGAGTGACCAGGCAGGTACTACAGTAGGGATGGAGGAGTGACCAGGCAGGTACTAGGGATGGAGTAGTGACCAGGCAGGTACTACAGTAGGGATGGAGGAGTGACCAGGCAGGTACTAGAGATGGAGGAGTGACCAGGCAGGTACTAGGGATGGAGGAGTGACCAGGCAGGTACTAGGGATGGAGGAGTGACCAGGCAGGTACTAGGGATGGAGGAGTGACCAGGCAGGTACTAGGGATGGAGGAGTGACCAGGCAGGTACTACAGTAGGGATGGAGGAGTGACCAGGCAGGTACTAGAGATGGAGGAGTGACCAGGCAGGTACTAGGGATGGAGGAGTGACCAGTCAGGTACTAGGGATGGAGGAGTGACCAGGCAGGTACTAGGGATGGAGGAGTGACCAGGCAGGTACTAGAGATGGAGGAGTGACCAGGCAGGTACAGGTACTAGGGATGGAGGAGTGACCAGGCAGGTACTAGAGATGGAGGAGTGACCAGGCAGGTACTAGGGATGGAGGAGTGACCAGGCAGGTACTAGGGATGGAGGATTGACCAGGCAGGTACTAGAGATGGAGGAGTGACCAGGCAGGTACTAGGGATGGAGGAGTGACCAGGCAGGTACTAGAGATGGAGGAGTGACCAGGCAGGTACTAGGGATGGAGGAGTGACCAGGCAGGTACTAGAGATGGAGGAGTGACCAGGCAGGTACTAGGGATGGAGGAGTTACCAGGCAGGTACTAGGGATGGAGGAGTGACCAGGCAGGTACTAGGGATGGAGGAGTGACCAGGCAGGTACTAGGGATGGAGGAGTGACCAGGCAGGTACTACAGTAGAGATGGAGGAGTGACCAGGCAGGTACTAGGGATGGAGGAGTGACCAGGCAGGTACTAGGGGGAGGAGTGACCAGGCAGGTACTAGGGATGGAGGAGTGACCAGGCAGGTACTAGGGATGGAGGAGTGACCAGGCAGGTACTAGGGATGGAGGAGTGACCAGGCAGGTACTACAGTAGGGATGGAGGAGTGACCAGGCAGGTACTAGAGATGGAGGAGTGACCAGGCAGGTACTACAGTAGGGATGGAGGAGTGACCAGGCAGGTACTACAGTAGGGATGGAGGAGTGACCAGGCAGGTACTACAGTAGGGATGGAGGAGTGACCAGGCAGGTACTAGGGATGGAGAAGTGACCAGGCAGGTACTAGAGATGGAGGAGTGACCAGGCAGGTACTAGGGATGGAGAAGTGACCAGGCAGGTACTAGGGATGGAGGAGTGACCAGGCAGGTACTAGGGATGGAGAAGTGACCAGGCAGGAACTAGAGATGGAGGAGTGACCAGGCAGGTCTGGGCAGAGGAGATATAGTCGTTGTTTGTCTGCGTCTGTCAGTTATTGGTATGTGTATGTTAGAATTTGGTTTGAAAGAAGAAAAAAAAAATGAGAAGATTTAAAAAAAAATGTGTGTGCTGCAATAAATGATGAATAAAGTAAATAAACTAAATGTTTATGTGTCGATAGGTATAGTACTGTACGTCATTATTCAGTTCAAGCACACAAAGTCTGGGATTCAATCAAATGTGTATTGTCGACAAACTCACCTGTCAGTTCAGTAGTCAAACCCACCTGTCAGTTCAGTAGTCAAACCCACCTCAGTCAGTTCAGTAGTCAAACCCACCTGTCAGTTCAGTAGTCAAACTCACCTGTCAGTTCAGTATTCAAACCCACCTGTCAGTTCAGTAGTCAAACTCACCTGTCAGTTCAGTAGTCAAACTCACCTGTCAGTTCAGTAGTCAAACCCACCTGTCAGTTCAGTAGTCAAACCGACCTGTCAGTTCAGTAGTCAAACCCACCTGTCAGTTCAGTAGTCAAACCCACCTCAGTCAGTTCAGTAGTCAAACCCAACAACAGGCAGTTCAGTACTCAAACCCACCTGTCAGTTCAGTAGTCAAACCCACCTGTCAGTTCAGTACTCAAACCCACCTCAGTCAGTTCAGTAGTCAAACCCACCTGTCAGTTCAGTAGTCAAACTCACCTGTCAGTTCAGTAGTCAAATCCACCTGTCAGTTCAGTAGTCAAACTCACCTGTCAGTTCAGTAGTCAAACTCACCTGTCAGTTCAGTAGTCAAACCCACCTGTCAGTTCAGTAGTCAAACTCACCTGTCAGTTCAGTAGTCAAACCCACCTGTCAGTTCAGTAGTCAAACCCACCTCAGGCAGTTCAGTAGTCAAACCCACCTGTCAGTTCAGTAGTCAAACTCACCTGTCAGTTCAGTAGTCAAACCCACCTGTCAGTTCAGTAGTCAAACCCACCTCAGGCAGTTCAGTAGTCAAACCCACCTGTCAGTTCAGTAGTCAAACTCACCTGTCAGTTCAGTAGTCAAACCCACCTGTCAGTTCAGTAGTCAAACCAACCTCAGTCAGTTCAGTAGTCAACCCCACCTCAGTCAGTTCAGTAGTCAAACCCACCTGTCAGTTCAGTAGTCAAACCCACCTCAGTCAGTTCAGTAGTCAAACCCACCTGTCAGTTCAGTAGTCAAACTCACCTGTCAGTTCAGTATTCAAACCCACCTGTCAGTTCAGTAGTCAAACTCACCTGTCAGTTCAGTAGTCAAACTCACCTGTCAGTTCAGTAGTCAAACCCACCTGTCAGTTCAGTAGTCAAACCGACCTGTCAGTTCAGTAGTCAAACCCACCTGTCAGTTCAGTAGTCAAACCCACCTCAGTCAGTTCAGTAGTCAAACCCAACAACAGGCAGTTCAGTACTCAAACCCACCTGTCAGTTCAGTAGTCAAACCCACCTGTCAGTTCAGTACTCAAACCCACCTCAGTCAGTTCAGTAGTCAAACCCACCTGTCAGTTCAGTAGTCAAACTCACCTGTCAGTTCAGTAGTCAAATCCACCTGTCAGTTCAGTAGTCAAACTCACCTGTCAGTTCAGTAGTCAAACTCACCTGTCAGTTCAGTAGTCAAACCCACCTGTCAGTTCAGTAGTCAAACTCACCTGTCAGTTCAGTAGTCAAACCCACCTGTCAGTTCAGTAGTCAAACCCACCTCAGGCAGTTCAGTAGTCAAACCCACCTGTCAGTTCAGTAGTCAAACTCACCTGTCAGTTCAGTAGTCAAACCCACCTGTCAGTTCAGTAGTCAAACCCACCTCAGGCAGTTCAGTAGTCAAACCCACCTGTCAGTTCAGTAGTCAAACTCACCTGTCAGTTCAGTAGTCAAACCCACCTGTCAGTTCAGTAGTCAAACCAACCTCAGTCAGTTCAGTAGTCAACCCCACCTCAGTCAGTTCAGTAGTCAAACCCACCTGTCAGTTCAGTAGTCAAACCCACCTGTCAGTTCAGTAGTCAAACCAACCTCAGTCAGTTCAGTAGTCAAACCCACCTCAGTCAGTTCAGTAGTCAAACTCACCTGTCAGTTCAGTAGTCAAACCAACCTCAGTCAGTTCAGTAGTCAAACCCACCTGTCAGTTCAGTAGTCAAACCCACCTGTCAGTTCAGTAGTCAAACCCACCTCAGTCAGTTCAGTAGTCAAACTCACCTGTCAGTTCAGTAGTCAAACCCACCTCAGTCAGTTCAGTAGTCAAACCCACCTGTCAGTTCAGTAGTCAAACTCACCTGTCAGTTCAGTAGTCAAACCCACCTGTCAGCCAACCTGTCAGTTCAGTAGTCAAACCCACCTGTCAGTTCAGCAGGCTAACCCAACAACAGGCAGTTCAGTAGGCTAACCCAACAACAGGCAGTTCAGTAGGCTAACCCAACAACAGGCAGTTCAGTAGGCTAACCCAACAAAAGGCAGTTCAGTAGTCAAACCCAACAACAGTCAGTTCAGTAGTCAAACCCAACAACAGTCAGTTCAGTAGGCTAACCCAACAACAGTCAGTTCAGTAGGCTAACCCAACAACAGTCAGTTCAGTAGTCAAACCCAACAACAGTCAGTTCAGTAGGCTAACCCAACAACAGTCAGTTCAGTAGGCTAACCCCACAACAGTCAGTTCAGTAGTCAAACCCAACAACAGGCAGTTCAGTAGTCAAACCCAACAACAGTCAGTTCAGTAGGCTAACCCAACAACAGGCATTTCAGTAGGCAAACCCAACAACAGTCAGTTCAGTAGTCATTCCCAACAACAGTCAATTCAGTAGGCTAACCCAACAACTGGCAGTTCAGTAGTCTAACCCAACAACAGGCAGTTCAGTAGTCAATCCCAACAACAGTCAGTTCAGTAGGCTAACCCAGCAACAGGCAGTTCAGTAGTCTAGGGATACCTGTCAGTTCATTAGTCTAGGAATACCTGTTAGTTCAGTAGTCTAGGGATACCTGTCAGTTCATTAGTCCAGGGATACCTGTCAGTTCATTAGTCCAGGGATACCTGTCAGTTCAGTAGTCTAGGGATACCTGTTAGTTCAGTAGTCTAGGGATACATGTCAGTTCATTAGTCCAGGGATACCTGTCAGTTCATTAGTCCAGGGATACCTGTCAGTTCAGTAGTCTATGGATACCTGTCAGTTCAGTAGTCTAGGGACACCTGTTAGTTCAGTAGTCTAGGGATACATGTCAGTTCATTAGTCCAGGGATACCTGTCAGTTCAGTAGTCTAGGGATACCTGTCAGTTCAGTAGTCTAGGGATACCTGTCAGTTCAGTAGACTAGGGATACCTGTCAGTTCAGTAGACTAGGGATACCTGTCAGTTCAGTAGTCTATGGATACCTGTCAGTTCAGTAGGTGAGGGATCCCTGTCAGTAGGTGAGGGATACCTGTCAGTAGGTGAGGGATACCTGTCAGTTCAGTAGGTGATGGATCCCTGTCAGTTCAGTAGGTGAGGGATCCCTGTCAATTCAGTAGGTGAGGGATACCTGTCAGTAGGTGAGGGATACCTGTCAGTTCAGTAGGTGAGGGATCCCTGTCAGTTCAGTAGGTGAGGGATCCCTGTCAATTCAGTAGGTGAGGGATACCTGCATATTCTCTTCCGATTCCGGGAATCTTCCAACTGGGATATCTGGAAAATCTAAACATTTTGGAAAAGTTATCGGAATTGTTCCCTTAATAAAGTGAAAAGTATGATGATACAAATCACAGAAGTAGAATATCTTCAACTCCACAATAGATGTGAATTTATTGAAGACTATACAGGTTTGGATCTCATTGGCATGTGAAACACAGATATTTTAGATCATTGTTGAATGCAAAAGTACATTCAAGTCAATTTAAGAGTAGACTATTTACCCTCTAATGTGACAGATAATGTCCATTTTATATACAGAACCAGTCAACAGTTTGGACACACCGACTCATTCAAGGGTTTTTCTTTATTTTTACTATTTTCTACATTGTAGAATAATAGTGAAGACATCACAACTATGAAATAACACAAATGGAATCATGTCGTAACCAAAAGAATATATTTTAGATTTTAGATTCTTCAAAGTAGCCACCCTTTGCCTTGATGACAGCTTTGCACACTCTTGGCATTCTCTCAACCAGCTTCATGAGGTAGTCAGTCACCTGACTTGCATTTCAATTAACAGTTGTGCCTTGTTAAAAGTTAATTTGTGGAATTTCTTTCTTTCTTAATGCGTTTGAGCCGATCAGTTGAGTTGTGACAAGGTAGGGTTTGTATACAGAATATAGCCCTATTATGGCAAGAACAGCTCAAATAAGCAAAGAGAAGCGACAGTACATCATTACTTCAAAACTGAACATTTCCAGAACTTTGAAAGTTTCGTCAAGTGCAGTCGGAAATACCATCAAGCGCTATGATGAAATTGGCTCTCATGAGGACCGCCACAGGAAAGGAAGACCCAGAGTTACCTCTGCTGCAGATGAAAAGTTAATTAGAGTTACCAGCCTCAGAAATTGCAGCCCAAATAAATGCTTCACAGAGTTCAAGTAACAGACACATCTCAACATCAACTGTTCAAGGAGACTGCGTGAATCAGGCCTTCATGGTCCAATTGCCTCATAGAAAACACTACTAAAGGACACCAATAAGAAGAAGAGACTTGCTTGGGCCAAGAAACATCAGCAATGGACATTAGACCGGTCGAAATCTGTCCTTTGGTCAAATTTGAGATTTTTGGTTCAACCGCCGTGTCTTTGTGAGACGCAGAGTAGGTGAATGGCTGATCTCTGCATGTGTGGTTCCCGCCCGTGAAGCATGGAGGAGGAGGTGTGATAGTGTGGGGGTGCTTTGCTGGTGACACTGTCAGTGATTTATTTAGAATTCAAGGCACACTTAACCAGCATGGCTACCACAGCATTCTGCAGCGATACGCCATCCCATCTGGTTTGCACTTAGTGGGACAATAATTTGTTTTTCAACAGGACAATGACCCAACACATCCACAGGCTGTGTAAGGGCTATTTGACCAAGAAGGAGAGTGATGGAGTGCTGTATCAGATGACCTGGCCTCCACAATCACCTGACCTCAACCCAATTGAGATGGTTTGGGATGAGTTGGACCGCAGAGTAAAGGAAAAGCAGCCAAGATGTGGGAACTCCTTAAGCATTCCAGGTGAAGCTGGTTGAGAGAATGCCAGGAGTGTGCAAATCTGCCATCAAGGCAAAGGGTGGCTACTTTTTTATTTGTTTAACACTTTTTTGGTTACTACATGATGTTTTATTTCATAGTTTTAATGTCTTCACTATTATTCTACAATGTGGAAAAAAGTAAAAAATAAATAAAACCCTTGAATGAGTAGGTGTGTCCAAACTTTTGATTGGTACTGTATAAAAAATAGATATCAGAAAGGATAATCTAATGCAGTCACTCAGAGAAGATCTCATGTTGCCTATTCTCTCTGAGAGACATGGTTAAGATCTAAGTAGAACCCTACTCTCTCTGAGAGACATGGTTAAGATCTAAGTATAGAACCCTATTTTCTCTGAGAGACATGGTTAAGATCTAAGTATAGAACCCTATTCTCTCTGAGAGACATGGTTAAGATCTAAGTATAGAACCCTATTTTCTCTGAGAGACATGGTTAAGATCTAAGTATAGAACCCTATTCTCACTGAGAGACATGGTTAAGATCTAACAATAGAACCCTATTCTCTCTGAGAGACATGGTTAAGATCTAACTATAGAACCCTATTCTCTCTGAGTGACATGGTTTATATCTAACTATAGAACCCTATTGTCACTGAGAGACATGGTTAAGATAGAACCCTATTCTTAGTGTAGGGCACTACGTTTGACCTACAGTACCTATGGGATTTTGGTAGGGAGCTATTAGGACCCTGCTGCCTATAGTGTCCAGCTTCACCCCTAACTCTAATCCCCATTATCCCACCCACCCACCCAAAACAGGAAAACAATAGCAAAGAAGCCTCATTCATTACAAAGGTCGTAGTGCAAAGGCATGGTTATTGTATATTTGACTAAACCTGGTGTGGCTCTGAAATAATTATTTTCAATGAGCAGAATACAGTTCACGACATTCTGAAGACAAGGAAATATTTCAACGATATTACATGTATAGAAGCAACATTCGTGATTTCTTGCCAGATTGGTTATTTCTTTTAAAACAGAGAAGAACAATGAAGCTAATAAAAACACCATATCCCAAAGATACAGCATATAAAGTTGAAAAAAAATTAACATTTGATTACTTAGAGACGGGGCATTTTGATAAAACAATACAATACTTCCCTACAGTCATGGAAGAAAGGCATTTCAGTCTTCATAACTTGTAGCTTTCCAGATGTGTTTCCTGAAGCTTCACTTCACAGAAGACTGCTCTGCATTTCTACCACTAGGTATCTTAGTACATTTCATTTTTTCATTTTTTAACGTTAAACCTAGAGCTAATAAAGCTTTGCTCCAATGTTTGTCTCTTGTGGATCTTGTACTCTGCCCTTGTGGTTGTTTTTATCCTGGGAGGACCTCCTCTTCATCATCAACTCTTCAGAGTCACGACAGAGTCCTTCATCGCTGGCGGCCTGGAGGCTGTCGAAGGTCCCCTGTCTCTCCCCATTGGTCCTCAGGGTCTTCTCCTGCCTCCTCCTCCTCTTACACTGCTCCGTACAGCGGTCCAGGTAGCTGAACGTACATCTGGTGTCGGTGGTGCAGGCGTACATTCCCACGGGCACCGCCAGCACCATGGCACACATGATCACAATAATATGGATGAACTTCTCCCGTTGTTCCAGCTGGCTGATGTCACTTTCTGTTAAGAACACGATGCACTGACCGGCACGAGGGGTCTGGTTCTTCAGCGTCACACACACCTCGTATTTACTAACCGGTAGGAGGCCGTTGACCTCATAGGTGTTGATGCCCGGCCCGATGTATGTCAACTCCTTTTTGTCAGAGTGGTATTTCCCCAAGTGGATGGTGAACCAGGTCTCTGCAGGGTTGTCCGTCGCAGCGTACCACTCCAGAGTGATGCCGTAGACCGTCTGCTTGGAGATGCGTATGTCAATGTAGACGTTCTCGTCGGCTGAGGACAGGGGGAACGGGGGACGAGACATGGCGGCACCGCCGGAGGAGGAGGAGGCGTTGAAAGACTTGATGTTGATCAGGAAACTGACGGAGAAGTTGCCGATAAAGTTGTTGGCGAAGCAGGTGTAGACGCCTCGGTCTTCCAGGTGAATGGATGGGATGACCAGCTGAGATCTGATGGTCTCATCGTCCACACGGGTCTCTGCCACTGAAGAGGGAGAGAAAGGACAATTATCCCACTTGGCATACACTGGTTGAATCAACGTTGTTTCCAAGTCATTTAAATGAAATGACGTTGAACCAACGTGGAATAGACGTTGAATTGACATCTGTACCCAGTGGGATGTTGAGTTGTTGGTGTTTAAACAGGTACATATTGTATATTTACAATATTGACAGTAATATGTTGCATTATGAATAGGGAAATGGGGGGTACCTTGTCAGTTGTACAACTGAATGCATTCAACTGAAATATGTCTTCAACATTTAACCCCTCTGAATCAGAGAGGTGCGGGGGGGGGGGGGCTGCCATAATCGCCATCCACGTCTTCGGCGCCAGGGGAAATGTGGGTTAACTAGACACTATTGTTGAGTTTGCCTACAAGAAAAGCTGTTGCAATCAATCTATGGCGGCTTTTCTACTTAGAAACGTAGAAACATCAAGAGCCTACCAAAGTCATGAATGACTTACACATGCATTAGCCTGCTTGTCCTAAATCCTGTCATCAAAGTGGTGTAGCTTACAATAAACTAGGACTGACATATGATATCGTGGTAAATACCCCACTGCACCAAAGTCACAGCATTCTAATGGATGGTAGCCTAGAATTTGCAATTAAATAAAACCTTACCAGTAAATCCCTTTATAATCTTCAGGTTGTATGACCAATGGATGGAGGGTTCAGGCCTGGCTTTGACTAAGCACTGGAGGGTTACCTTGTCCCCCAGTGACACCGTCATGTTGCTCTCTGTGGCTGAGGCCTCGGGCTTCATGCATGTTTTCAAACCGACTTCGTGGAAGAACTTCCCCGCCCTGGAACTGGGGCCCGTGCACGTCAGGTACGAGTTCATCAGAATTAGAGGTGGACTAATGGTTTTGATAAACTCAACGAAACCTTTGAGGCGGCAGTCACACAGCCAAGGGTTGTCGTGCAGCGCTAAAACAACGTTGGCCTCTCCACTGCTGGCCTCTTTACGTCCTTTTCTCTCCTGAGTGTTGAGGAGAGGCCAGTTGAGGAAGACATCCCTGGATATGACAGTAAGCTGATTGAAGGATAAGTCTAAATAGGTCAAGCCCGGTAGTTGTCTCAGGGCGGATTCCGGGAGCACGTCTAGTCGATTGAGTTTCAGGTCCAAAATGTTCAGGTTCGGCGTGTCCTGGAATGCTGTCCATGGGACTGAACGCAGCTTGTTTCCCTGGAGCCGCAGTTCCGTTAAATTCGTCAGCCCCTCCAGACTCTTGATGTTCATTAGGGTGATGTCGTTGAAATTCAACCATAGAGACGCCAAGGCAGTGACTTTAGAGAAGGAGCCGCTCGGTAATTCAGTCAGGTGGGAATTCTCTATTCGAATTTTACTGAAATAATTTGGGACGTTGTCTGGGATTCGTCCCATGGCTGTTTCCATACAAATTAAGGATCTAAAAATAAAACCAAAACATTATGGGTTATGGAAGTACGGTTAGAGGAAGTTATCTATATTCCTTTCATCATAGACACATGCGGCACGTAGCCTAGCGGTTAAGTGCCGACTTTGTGAACAATTTGTGGATGTGCTCCTGTAAATCACTCTGGATAAAAGCGTCTGCTAAATGAATTAAAATGTCAATGTAAAATGTTATCTCTCCATATTGTCTATTGTTAAAACCAGTCATGAAAAGCCACCATTGAGTTCAGTAATAGCCTACACTTGATCAGTCAATACTGCATATAACGTCCTGACACCGTAAGGAAACTCGGTACAAAACTAGCTACACAAGAACTGACAACAAACGACTTACCTTCCCAAGTTATCATTTGTGCAAGAGCAGCCGGGTAAACAAGATGTCGAGGCAGGAGTTACTTTATAGAATAGCCAAGCTATAGCTAATACTGTATACAAGGTGGCCATAATTCCTTTAACAGAAACCCATGTGAAGCATTAGAGCCGAGCATCTCCACAGGGAGGGACGGACAGTAGAGGTAAACCTATTACCTTAATCTTCCTTGATGCAATCCCTTTGAGACACCAAATGATACATTAAAACACGCTGAAAGTTTATGTTTTTTTAAAACTTTTTTAGCTATAATCCTCCTTGTGGGGTGGCAGGTAGCATAGTGGTTAGAGGGGCAAGCCAGTAAACCGGAGAGTTGCCCGTTTGAAAACCGGGTCCTACTGGAAAAATCTGCCAGGAATTGAGCTGGCAACCGGAGGGTTGCTGGTATCAAATCCTACATGCCCCCCCCCAAAAGGATCCATGGCTATTAAATGAGGAACGAATGGAAGAGGTCTTCAGACACAAATATGTACGTAGTCTGCAAACGATACTGTACAAAGTAAACGACCACAGTGGCCATAGACGAACGGTCAAGTTGTGATCAGCACCGTGGACAGCGCCAATACGAAACGCTAAACACAACATAGGCTATCATGTGACAGCTATCCATCAATTCAAATCAAATGTATTTATATAACCCTTTGTACATCAGCTGATATCTCATAGTGCTGTACAGAAACCCAGCCTAAAACCCCAAACAGCAAGAAATGCAGGTGTAGAAGCACGGTGGCTAGGAAAAACTCCCTAGAAAGGCCAAAACCTAGGAAGAAACCTAGAGAGGAACCAGGCTATGTGGGGTGGCCAGTCCTCTTCTGGCTGTGCCAGGTGGAGATTATAACACAACATGGCCAAGATGTTCAAATGTTCATAAATTACCAGCATGGTCAAAT
Organism: Oncorhynchus clarkii lewisi; assembly: GCF_045791955.1. Taxonomy (NCBI): domain Eukaryota; kingdom Metazoa; phylum Chordata; class Actinopteri; order Salmoniformes; family Salmonidae; genus Oncorhynchus; species Oncorhynchus clarkii. The sequence continues at coordinate 84,300,839 of NC_092166.1, read as the reverse complement.
AATAGGTCTGGGACAGGTAGCACGTCCGGTGAACAGGTCAGGATTCCATTTTGCTGGTCACAACATGTTTCCTTGTCATTTCTTTGTCAGCCCTTCAAATGTATATTACCATATCATATAATCATATAAGGTCATAGGTCATAGGTCATATAATATCATAGTGTACGTTCTAAGGCTTGGCTTAATGCTATTGCCCTAGCATACTGGTGCTATGCCATGCTGTGGCTTGGCACCTGAATGTTTACATCTGCCTGTTTTCACCTCTTGATAATTCACTATTGACACCGGATGGATATCACCCCATTCTGATGTCCTGTATCTTTGAAAACAGAACCTGTCCTCTGATTGGTTGAACAAAATGTTTGTCAAAGTGTTCTGGGAAGGAATATGCTATTATAGAGCAGGTAAGGACTTAAGAGGACACAAACATTTATAAAAAAATATTTATTTATACACATACAGAACCAGTCAAAAGTTTGGACACACCTACTCACTCAAGGGTTTTTCTTTCTTTCTTTTTTTTAACAATTTTATACATTGTAGAATAACAGTGAAGACATCAAAACTATGAAATAACACATATGGAATCATGTAGTAACCAAAAGTGTTAAAGAAATCCAAAATATATTTTAGATTCTTCAAAGTAGCCACCCTTTGCCTTGATGACAGCTTCGCACACTCTTGGCATTCTCTCAACCAGCTTCAACCTGGAATGCATTTCAATTAACAGGTGTGCCTTGTTAAAATTAATTCCTGCATTTGAGCGAATCAGTTATATAGGTAACGGTGGTAGACAGAAGACAGCCCTATTTGGTAAAAGACCAAGTCCATATTATGACAAGAACAGCTCAAATAAGCAAAGAGAAATGACAGTCCGTCATTACTTTAACACATGAAGGTCAGTCAATCCGGAACATTTCAAGAACTTTTAATGTTTCTTCAAGTGCAGTCGCAAAAACCATCAATCACTATGATGAAACTGGCTCTCATGAGGACCGCCACAAGAAAGGAAGACCCAGAGTTACCTCTGCTGCAGAGCATAAGATCATTAGAGTTAACTGCATCTCAGATTGCAGCCCAAATAAATGCTTCACAGAGTTCAAGTGACAGACACATCTCAACATCATCTGTTCAGAGGAGTCTGCATGAATCAGGCTTTCATGGTCAAATTGTGGCATAGAAAACCTTACTAAAGGACACCAATAAGAAGAAGAGACTTGCTTGGGCCAAGAAACACGAGCAATGAACATTAGACCGGTGGAAATCTGTCCTTTGGTCTGATGAGTACAAATTGGAGATGTTTGGTTCCAACGGCCGTGTCTTTGTGAGATGCAGAGTAGGTGAACGGATGATCTCTGCATGTGTGGTTCCCACCATGAAGCATGGAGGAGGTGGTGTGATGGTGTGGGGGTGCTTTGCTGGTGACACTGTCAGTGATTTATTCAGAATTCAAGGCACACTTAACCAGCATGGCTACCACAGCATTCTGCAGCGATACTCCATCCCATCTGGTTTGCGCTTAGTCACACTATCATTTGTTTTTCAACAGGACAATGACCCAACACATCTCCAGGCTGTGTCAGGGCTATTTGACCAAGAAGGAGAGTGATGGACTGCTGCATCAGATGACCTGGCCTCCACAATCACCTGACCTCAAACCAATTGAGATGGTTTCGGCTGAGTTGGACCGCAGAGTGACGAAAAAGCAGCCAACAAGTGCTCAGCATATGTGGAAACTCCTTCAAGACTGTTGGAAAAGCATTCCAGGTGAAGCTGGTTGAGAGAATGCCAAGAGTGTGCAAAGCTGTCATCAAGGCAAAGGGTGGCTACTTTGAAGAATCCTATTTTGATTAGTTTAATTTTTTTTTTTGCTACATGATTCCATATGTGTTATTTCATAGTTTTGATGTCTTCACCATTATTGTACAATGTAAAAAAGTTTTAAAATAAAGAAAAACCCTTCAATGAGTAGGTGTGTCCAAACTTTTGACTGGTACTATATATCAGATCAGATCATAGATATATATTACAAAATGTATAGTATGTTAGGTTTGATTGGACAGTAAACCTGGCACATTAACGTTTATGGTAAATACACAGAGGTACAAAATATCGCTACAGATATGAGTTGCTTCACCAATACTTTACATGTCCATTATTTCGTCAAATAAAAACTACCAGAATTCTGAGGTCAGATTCATTTCAGAATAACTGTCATTACTCTTCCTCCGTATGTTAAAAAGATGGGTTTCATGTATTCTGGTAGAATGTGCCATTTTGGGTTTCCTTATTCCACCAAGAATTTCTGGAAAACCTGGGAATTTTGTAAAAGTTAGCATAACTGTGTAACCCTAGTGTCATTTCAAAGAAAGGCAACTGCTTACACTATGTTACCCCCTTAAAAGTGCATGACAAATATAAAATGCTTATTTCCACATTTTAAATAAAAAAATTGTTTCTGTTTTTTTTTTTAATTTTTTTTTTTTTTTTACAGTTCACCGGGTCAAGGTTGGCCTGTATTTCTGCAAGGCTGTATAATCACAGTTATGTCAGCATTTATTTATCCTATTTATCTAGACTCACATATATACCACACTTGTCCATGCAACTGTCCTTTGGTTTCTGCCCCGTCTCTGAGCAGTTTCACTCATCTACAATACATCACTTGCCAGAAGAGACCAGCCAACCAACTTCAGTTCTGCTTGGAAAGGACAGATTTCTCTGCCCTGTAAAGGTTGAGGCCTTCATTTGGTATCAACAAAAGTACTCACTAGGGGGTCCCTCATTCCTACAAGTAGCCCCAGAGTCCACACTGGATCTAGCAGAGAGCAGTCTGTTGGACTCGTCTGGGTGTTGCCTGGCAAGGTACTCCCCCTCCATCCCCTTAGGCTTCTGTCCTGGGGAGAGGGTCTCGAATGTTACATATGAGTCTTGAATATCTTTGGATTTCCTCCCCAGTAGCTTTTTACAGCGCTTCTTGAGCGCCCCACAGCAGACGATCAGTGTCAGGGGGACAGCGATCACGCAGGCCACGGTGATCACCACCACGTTAATGAGCTTCTGGGTGCCGCTTGCGCTGGCCGCCTCGTCCGTTGAGAAGATTACACACTGCTCCTTTTTAGGGATCAGGCCTTTGACGCAGACGCAGGCGATGTACTTTGTCCTTGGCACAAGGCCGTCGATGGTGATACGGTTCTTTCCCACGCCTACGTTGATCCTCCGCATGTCCCTCTCGCCGAAAACGGCATACAGGACGCTGAACTCGGTGGTGTTCTTGGCCGTCGGGGCCCGCCAGTTCAGGGAGACGGTGTGATCGGTGTCCCCGATGACCTTCACCGATCGTACCACCCGTCTCTCCGGCGGCGCCGATGCCTGCAAAGAAGAGGCGTTGGCTGCCAGGTTGCTAAGAACCTCCTTCTCCACTTCCTTAATAATCGCCGGCTCCGTGGCAGGAGGACCGGGCGTCTGTCCATCGGCCACACTATCCAAAATACTGTAGCTCTCGATATCATACCTCCCTGTGAAACCACTCGGTCCGAGTGGCTCGATGATGGGCATAGCTGCCGTCGTGGTTGGTGGAGGTATGTATCTGGCAACAAGTTTCTTCTGGTAGGCAGCTTTCCCAAATCCACCGGTTTTCCGTCCTCTTTGGTTTCTAGTCTTGGAGCTGCCACCTTGTTCCTCATTTTTAAAGGAGTCTGTAATAACCAGGGAGATGATGGCATCTGCAGTCCCCACAAAGTTGGTCGCTTTGCACATGTATTTCCCAGAGTCCCGGTAAGAGACGGCAGGCACACTCAGGATGGACCAAATGATTCCCTCCTTTGAAACTTCTTCCTGAACTGTGAAATAAATACAAACAAAAAAGTAGTTAGAAGGATTAGTGAAAAGAAAACCGTCCATTCATCTGTAATCTAGGCTATTTCAGCTTCTGACTTTACAACACCCAAAATAGATGTCCTAAGTACTGTAGCTACTTATTCAGGCAACAGGCAGACGTATATATGCCTAGCCTTCAGTCACGGCAGGTCTTAGCCTGATCCCAGATCTGTTTGTGCTGTTCTGTCAACTATGCCAAACAGTTTCCAAGACAGCACAAACAGATCTGGGATCAGGCTAAGACCTGCTGTGACTGGAGCAGGTTTAGAAACACTAAACTTGGAGAACAACGGAAATAAGTCAACAACTTTTTTGTTTGTTGTTGTTGTTGTCCTTCATCCCTTTTTAAAATATGTAGTGACTGCTTGCTCTTGGCTGTATATCTATGTGTTACACAGTAAATAAATTCAATCAATCAATCAATAAATCAATGAATCTCACCAGTGCCGTTCATCTGTTTGCCGTCTGCCCGGGTCCAGGACAGCTCTGGTACTGGGACTCCGATAGTCCCACAACGTAGCAGGACGTTGTTCCCCAGGGAGCTCCTGACCCGGGCCACAGCTGTGTGGACATGGGGCCCCTGACACCTCTGGAGCTCCGTCTCGCTGAACAGCACCCCCGACAGGCTCTCCGGGTCAGCACAGCGCAGCTTGGTGTCGATCAGAACCACAGAGGATGACGGAGACTTCTGGAACTGGACCAGGTCATAGAGCCGGCAGTCACATAGCCATGGGTTGTCATGGAGACCTACAGTGACGAAGAAAATAAATAATTTCACCAGAATATAAACATTTTAGTCATTTAGCAGATGCTCTTATCCAGAGTGACTTAAACTAAGGGATTTAAAGAAACTACAATGGTATCTAAATGAAAATAAATAATAAACACTGTTTTTATCATGGCAATAGATTACATACATTTTAGCATTGCAGTAAATAACACCAGCTCTACCTTGGTAGTACATAACACAAATATATATATATATATACACATTTTGGACAACTCTTCTTGCTCTGTCTGAACTATAACCTTGTGTTATGTGTGTATAAAGTCAGTTTAGCAAGACGTAATAGTAAGTAGAAAGTAATCATGCTAGTTTGAAGTGAGACTAGTGAATGTATTCTCATTAACCCTACAGTATGGCTACCTTTACTACAATTAGAGTAATCATTTTACTACTCTCAAATGTCTGATGCATGTCTCCTCCAACTTTTCATTTGACGCTACGTAACACACCACAGGTACTCATGCAATGCATGTTGGGATAAAAGCACCCTGGCTTTTAATGTTGTGGATGGCATCGATTGTTTCTCACGTTACCTGTGTGTCAATTTGCATGTAATTTAAAGGCTTCTATTTCATCCTGGCTTGCAAACCAAATGGGATTCCCTAAAAGCTCAATAAAGATTGTTTTTAATTGCCGAGCAGATCCTTACCTAGAATATATTTGGAACTGTCCCCATCTTCTTGAGACGGTTTCACAGATAACCACATAGAGAGAACCTCAGGAGGTACGGTGGCCAGGTTGTTGCTAGATAAGTCCAGGTAGGTCAGGTTCTTGATATAAATGGTCGCCTCGGCCGGGATCGACGATATCTTATTGTTATGTAGGTCCAGTAGCCTCAGGTCGGGCATATCAGTCAGAGATTCCCAGGGGAAAGAGGTGAGTGCGTTCCCTTCCAGTCTCAGCTCATCCAGACTTCTCAGGCCACGGAAGCTGTCTACATTCAAAGAGTTCAGAGAATTGAAAGACATCCAGAGAAATTCCAAACTGTTGAGGTAGTGAAAGGTTTCGCTGGAGATCTTTGCGATGGCAGTCTTCTCGATCCGCAGTTTCGAGGTGTCTGCAGGAAAGTTGGGTGGGATCAGAGTAATCTGTGGGTCATTGCAAAGGACACTCCTAGATAGATGGAGAGAAAGGTACACCTCTTATTGAAAGTCACGGTATAACCTAGTGTAAATACGTTCATTCAGATAACTCAACTTTATTACACGTTTAACCCAAATTAACCATGGACTTGTATGGGTTCATGACAGAGGGTAGACGTACAATTACTGCATAAATAAATCAACCAACATATTGTTTAATTTTTGTCAGTTTAATCTTCCGTTTGAACCCTTCTTTCTTGTTGTTTTATTCGGTCTAAACGTTAGTAAAACATGGTTTAGGGATATTTATTAGAACCAAAGAAAGAGGCTTAGAGCGAATTAATCCTTGGGTCTATATATATATATATATATATATATATATATATATATATATATATATATATATATATATATTTTTTTTTTTTTTTTTAAAGAGAGTAGAAGAGAAGCTGACCTCATACTACTTGCACACTACGCACCACCACACAACAACAACAAAAAATGTAGAATAGAAGTTGTTCACATTCACAATTTAAATAGTTGTAATCATTTCTCTGTTTTTTTTACCTTGCTTTGGATCCGTCTGATAATTTGTGAAAGAAGCAGTTACATTGAGACGGACACGCGCTGCAAACAAACGGTCCGAAGCAAAATAATGTCAAGCAGAAACCCAGGCTAAAACCTCGAAACATTTTCTCTCCGAAACTATACTACCAAAATATAGGCCTACTATCAAACTAAACTACAAGATCTCTTTTGAAAGAAAAAAAAAAAGTAATGTTTATTTCGTTCTGCCAAGCCAGCGAAGCATCGTGTTGCTATCTCAGTGCCTCATACGGGTCTGAACGTCGTTCTGAAACCCCAGATTAAAAGGATAGACATGGATTAGTGGAAAGGATTTATCTTCATTGACACGATTATTGCCCCATGGCAAATGACAGGCAGGCTGTGTCGTTTCGCTTTGTTTATATACAGAGTAAAAACCCTCCATATAGTTTATTGGAGGGTTTATTATGGAGATTGGAGTGGACGGTTCGTTTTTGGCGGTTCATTGACTGTTATAGTCGCGCTGCATGCTATTCTATTGAATGTGAATTTGTGAGTTAAGTGAAATGCAAAAAGGAAACTGCTGCCAATGGATAATTGCTACCATTAAAATATAACCATGTAATAAATAGTATACATATGTTTAATTTTACGGGATTTGCTTCAATACATGTATTAAATATTTTTTGAAAACCTCATTATTAGCACAATTTACTCCCAAACCCCTCATTTCAATGTTTCAAATCAAACTCAAAAAGAAAATAGCCATCTGGGATTCTAAGGGATCAGAAAATATTTAGTTTTTCTTTTTAAATCGAGAATTATTGCATTATTATATAGAGTATACGGTTGCGTACCATGGATATGACAGATAACCCATAACCCCCCCCCCCCCCCAAATGTACGAAAATCGGCGCCAAATGTTCAGGCTACACAAGTTATCTATGAAGAAGTTCACTTTACTGTGACAAAGTCAAACTGATGAAGTATCCACCAGTATTATCAAAACACATACAGTAGCCTACTATAACAGTGGTGTATGGAGAACAAGACCCCAGTGGGAACCTCAATAACATGGAAAGGACCAATGAATAGAAGCTAAGAGTAATGTTAAACAAAACGTCCTTCCATTCATTGGATAGGTTTGAAAAATGTTAATAATTTATGTGTTTTGGTGAGTCAGGGTTCTACTGTACACAAGGGGTCATCTGACACTGTTTCAATATTCTATGACTATGATTCTTCATTCATTTAATGTTTAAAGACTTTTTTTTCTGCAGGTCTGGGCACAAATTAGTGGGTAAAAAAACTACTGACCCCTCCTGATACTTTATATCAAACTACTGACCCCTCCTCCTGACACTTTATATCAAACTACTGACCCCTCCTCCTGATACTTTATATCAAACTACTGACCCCTCCTCCTGGATACTTTATATCAAACTACTGACCCCTCCTCCTGACACTTTATATCAAACTACTGACCCCTCCTGATACTTTATATCAAACTACTGACCCCTCCTCCTGATACTTTATATCAAACTACTGACCCCTCCTCCTGATACTTTATATCAAACTACTGACCCCTCCTGACACTTTATATGAAACTACTGACCCCTCCTCCTGATACTTTATACCAAACTACTGACCCCTCCTCCTGATACTATATATTAAACTACTGACCCCTCCTCCTGATACTTTATATCAAACTACTGACCCCTCCTCCTGATACTTTAAATCAAACTACTGACCCCTCCTCCTGATAGTTTATATCAAACTACTGACCCCTCCTCCTGATACTTTATATCAAACTACTGACCCCTCCTGACACTTTATATCAAACAACTGACCCCTCCTCCTGACACTTTATATCAAACTACTGACCCCTCCTCCTGATACTTTATATCAAACTACTGACCCCTCCTCCTGATACTTTATATCAAACTACTGACCCCTCCTCCTGATACTTTATATCAAACTACAGACCCCTCCTCCTGATACTTTATATCAAACTACTGACCCCTCCTCCTGATACTTTATATCAAACTACTGACCCCTCCTCCTGATACTTTATATCAAACTACTGACCCCTCCTGACACTTTATATCAAACTACTGACCCCTCCTCCTGATACTTTATATCAAACTACTGACCCCTCCTCCTGATACTTTATATCAAACTACTGACCCCTCCTCCTGATACTTTATATCAAACTACTGACCCCTCCTCCTGACACTTTATATCAAACTACTGACCCCTCCTCCTGACACTTTATATCAAACTACTGACCCCTCCTCCTGATACTTTATATCAAACTACTGACCCCTCCTCCTGATACTTTATATCAAACTACTGACCCCTTCTCCTGATACTTTATATCAAACTACTGACCCCTCCTGATACTTTATATCAAACTACTGACCCCCCCTCCTGATACTTTATATCAAACTACTGACTCCTCCTGATACTTTATATCAAACTACTGACCCCTCCTCCTGATACTTTATATCAAACTACTGACCCCTCCTCCTGATACTTTATATCAAACTACTGACCCCTCCTCCTGATACTTTATATCAAACTACTGACCCCTCCTCCTGACACTTTATATCAAACTACTGACCCCTCCTCCTGACACTTTATATCAAACTACTGACCCCTCCTCCTGATACTTTATATCAAACTACTGACCCCTCCTCCTGATACTTTATATCAAACTACTGACCCCTTCTCCTGATACTTTATATCAAACTACTGACCCCTCCTGATACTTTATATCAAACTACTGACCCCCCCTCCTGATACTTTATATCAAACTACTGACTCCTCCTGATACTTTATATCAAACTACTGACCCCTCCTCCTGATACTTTATATCAAACTACTGACCCCTCCTCCTGATACTTTATATCAAACTACAGACCCCTCCTCCTGATACTTTATATCAAACTACTGACCCCTCCTCCTGATACTTTATATCAAACTACTGACCCCTCCTGACACTTTATATCAAACTACTGACCCCTCCTCCTGATACTTTATATCAAACTACTGACCCCTCCTCCTGATACTTTATATCAAACTACTGACCCCTCCTCCTGACACTTTATATCAAACTACTGACCCCTCCTCCTGACACTTTATATCAAACTACTGACCCCTCCTCCTGATACTTTATATCAAACTATTGACCCCTCCTCCTGATACTTTATATCAAACTACTGACCCCTTCTCCTGATACTTTATATCAAACTACTGACCCCTCCTGATACTTTATATAAAACTACTGACCCCCCCTCCTGATACTTTATATCAAACTACTGATACTTTATATCAAACTACTGACTCCTCCTGATACTTTATATCAAACTACTGACCCCTCCTCCTGATACTTTATATCAAACTACTGACCCCTCCTCCTGATACTTTATATCAAACTACTGACCCCTCCTCCTGATACTTTATATCAAACTACTGACCCCTCCTCCTGACACTTTATATCAAACTACTGACCCCTCCTCCTGACACTTTATATCAAACTACTGACCCTTCTTCCTGATACTTTATATCAAACTACTGACCCCTCCTCCTGATACTTTATATCAAACTACTGACCCCTTCTCCTGATACTTTATATCAAACTACTGACCCCTCCTGATACTTTATATCAAACTACCGACCCCCCCTCCTGATACTTTATATCAAACTACTGACTCCTCCTGATACTTTATATCAAACTACTGACCCCTTCTCCTGATACTTTATATCAAACTACTGACCCCTCCTCCTGATACTTTATAAACTACTGACCCCTCCTCCTGACACTTTATATCAAACTACTGACCCCTCCTCCTGATACTTTATAAACTACTGACCCCTCCTCCTGATACTTTATATCAAACTACTGACCCCTCCTCCTGATACTTTATAAACTACTGACCCCTCCTCCTGATACTTTATATCAAACTACTGACCCCTCCTCCTGATACTTTATATCAAACTACTGACCCCTCCTCCTGATACTTTATATCAAACTACTGACCCCCCCTCCTGATACTTTATATCAAACTACTGACCCCTCCTGATACTTTATATAAAACTACTGACCCCTCCTCCTGATACTTTATATCAAACTACTGACCCCTCCTCCTGACACTTTATATCAAACTACTGACCCCTCCTCCTGATACTTTATATCAAACTACTGACCCCTCCTCATGATACTTTATATCAAACTACTGACCCCTCCTGATACTTTATATCAAACTACTGACCCCTCCTCATGATACTTTATATCAAACTACTGACCCCTCCTGATACTTTATATTAAACTACTGAACACTCCTGATACTTTATATCAAACTACTGACCCCTCCTCATGATACTTTATATCAAACTACTGACCCCTCCTGATACTTTATAAACTACTGACCTCTTCTGATACTTTATATCAAACTACTGACCCCTCCTCATGATACTTTATATCAAACTACTGACCCCTCCTGATACTTTATAAACTACTGACCCCTCCTGATACTTTATATCAAACTACTGACCCCTCCTCCTGATACTTTATATCAAACTACTGACCCCTCCTCCTGATACTTTATATCAAACTACTGACCCCTCATCCTGATACTTTATATAAAACTACTGACCCCTCCTCCTGATACTTTATATCAAACTACTGACCCCTCCTGACACTTTATATCAAACTACTGACCCCTCCTCCTGATACTTTATATAAAACTACTGACCCCTCCTCCTGATACTTTATATCAAACTACTGACCCCTCCTCCTGACACTTTATATCAAACTACTGACCCCTCCTCCTGATACTTTATATCAAACTACTGACCCCTCCTCCTGATACTTTATATCAAACTACTGACCCCTTCTCCTGATACTTTATATCAAACTACTGACCCCTCCTGATACTTTATATCAAACTACTGACCCCCCTTCCTGATACTTTATATCAAACTACTGACTCCTCCTGATACTTTATATCAAACTACTGACCCCTCCTGATACTATATATCAAACTACTGACCCCTCCTCCTGATACTTTATAAACTACTGACCCCTCCTCCTGACACTTTATATCAAACTACTGACCCCTCCTCCTGATACTTTATAAACTACTGACCCCTCCTCCTGATACTTTATATCAAACTACTGACCCCTCCTCCTGATACTTTATATCAAACTACTGACCCCTCCTCCTGATACTTTATATCAAACTACTGATCCCTCCTCCTGATACTTTATATCAAACTACTGACCCCTCCTCCTGATACTTTATATCAAACTACTGATCCCCCCTCCTGATACTTTATATCAAACTACTGACCCCTCCTCCTGACACTTTATATCAAACTACTGACCCCTCTTCCTGATACTTTATATCAAACTACTAACCCCTCCTCCTGATACTTTATATCAAACTACTGACCCCTTCTCCTGATACTTTATATCAAACTACTGACCCCTCCTGATACTTTATATCAAACTACTGACCCCCCCTCCTGATACTTTATATCAAACTACTGACTCCTCCTGATACTTTATATCAAACTACTGACCCCTCCTGATACTTTATATCAAACTACTGACCCCTCCTCCTGATACTTTATAAACTACTGACCCCTCCTCCTGACACTTTATATCAAACTACTGACCCCTCCTCCTGATACTTTATATCAAACTACTGACCCCTCCTCCTGACACTTTATATCAAACTACTGACCCCTCCTCCTGACACTTTATATCAAACTACTGACCCCTCTTCCTGATACTTTATATCAAACTACTGACCCCTCCTGATACTTTATATCAAACTACTGACCCCTTCTCCTGATACTTTATATCAAACTACTGACCCCTCCTGATACTTTATATCAAACTACTGACCCCCCCTCCTGATACTTTATATCAAACTACTGACTCCTCCTGATACTTTATATCAAACTACTGACCCCTCCTGATACTTTATATCAAACTACTGACCCCTCCTCCTGATACTTTATAAACTACTGACCCCTCCTCCTGACACTTTATATCAAACTACTGACCCCTCCTCCTGATGCTTTATAAACTACTGACCCCTCCTCCTGATACTTTATATCAAACTACTGACCCCTCCTCCTGATACTTTATATCAAACTACTGACCCCTCCTCCTGATACTTTATATCAAACTACTGACCCCTCCTCCTGATACTTTATATCAAACTACTGACCCCTCCTCCTGATACTTTATATCAAACTACTGACCCCCACTCCTGATACTTTATATCAAACTACTGACCCCTCCTGATACTTTATATCAAACTACTGACCCCTCCTCCTGATACTTTATATCAAACTACTGACCCCTCCTCCTGACACTTTATATCAAACTACTGACCCCTCCTCCTGATACTTTATATCAAACTACTGACCCCTCCTCATGATACTTTATATCAAACTACTGACCCCTCCTGATACTTTATATCAAACTACTGACCCCTCCTCATGATACTTTATATCAAACTACTGACCCCTCCTGATACTTTATATCAAACTACTGAACACTCCTGATACTTTATATCAAACTACTGACCCCTCCTCATGATACTTTATATCAAACTACTGACCCCTCCTGATACTTTATAAACTACTGACCCCTCCTGATACTTTATATCAAACTACTGACCCCTCCTCCTGATACTTTATATCAAACTACTGACCCCTCCTCCTGATAATTTATATCAAACTACTGACCCCTCCTTCTGATACTTTATATAAAACTACTGACCCCTCCTCCTGATACTTTATATCAAACTACTGACCCCTCCTGACACTTTATATCAAACTACTGACCCCTCCTCCTGATACTTTATATAAAACTACTGACCCCTCCTCCTGATACTTTATATCAAACTACTGACCCCTCCTCTTGACACTTTATATCAAACTACTGACCCCTCCTCCTGACACTTTATATCAAACTACTGACCCTTCCTCCTGATACTTTATATCAAACTACTGACCCCTCCTCCTGATACTTTATATCAAACTACTGACCCCTTCTCCTGATACTTTATATCAAACTACTGACCCCTCCTGATACTTTATATCAAACTACTGACCCCCCTTCCTGATACTTTATATCAAACTACTGACTCCTCCTGATACTTTATATCAAACTACTGACCCCTCCTGATACTTTATATCAAACTACTGACCCCTCCTCCTGATACTTTATAAACTACTGACCCCTCCTCCTGACACTTTATATCAAACTACTGACCCCTCCTCCTGATACTTTATAAACTACTGACCCCTCCTCCTGATACTTTATATCAAACTACTGACCCCTCCTCCTGATACTTTATATCAAACTTCTGACCCCTCCTCCTGATACTTTATATCAAACTACTGATCCCTCCTCCTGATACTTTATATCAAACTACTGACCCCTCCTCCTGATACTTTATATCAAACTACTGACCCCCCCTCCTGATACTTTATATCAAACTACTGACCCCTCCTGATACTTTATATCAAACTACTGACCCCTCCTCCTGATACTTTATATCAAACTACTGACCCCTCCTGACACTTTATATCAAACTACTGACCCCTCCTCCTGTTACTTTATATCAAACTACTGACCCCTCCTCATGATACTTTATATCAAACTACTGACCCCTCCTCCTGACACTTTATATCAAACTACTGACCCCTCCTCCTGATACTTTATATCAAACTACTGACCCCTCCTCCTGATACTTTATATCAAACTACTGACCCCTCCTCCTGATACTTTATATCAAACTACTGACCCCTCCTCCTGATACTTTATATCAAACTACTGACCCCTCCTCCTGATACTTTATATCAAACTACTGACCCCCCCTCCTGATACTTTATATCAAACTACTGACTCCTCCTGATACTTTGTATCAAAATACTGACCCCTCCTGATACTTTATATCAAACTACTGACCCCTCCTCCTGATACTTTATAAACTACTGACCCCTCCTCCTGACACTTTATATCAAACTACTGACCCCTCGTCCTGATACTTTATATCGAACTACTGACCCCTACTCCTGACACTTTATATCAAACTACTGACCCCTCCTGATACTTTATATCAAACTACTGACCCCTCCTCCTGATACTTTATATCAAACTACTGACCCCTCCTCCTGATACTTTATATCAAACTACTGACCCCTCCTGACACTTTATATCAAACTACTGACCCCTCCTCCTGATACTTTATATCAAACTACTGACCCCTCCTCCTGATACTTTATATCAAACTACTGACCCCTCCTCCTGATACTTTATATCAAACTACTGACCCCTCCTCCTGATACTTTATATCAAACTACTGACCCCTCCTCCTGATACTTTATATAAAACTACTGACCCCTCCTGATACTTTATATCAAACTACTGACCCCTCCTGACACTTTATATCAAACAACTGACCCCTCCTCCTGACACTTTATATCAAACTACTGACCCCTCCTCCTGATACTTTGTATCAAACTACTGACCCCTCCTCCTGATACTTTATATCAAACTACTGACCCCTCCTCCTGATACTTTATATCAAACTACTGACCCCTCCTCCTGATACTTTATATCAAACTACTGACCCCTCCTCCTGATACTTTATATCAAACTACTGACCCCTCCTGACACTTTATATCAAACTACTGACCCCTCCTCCTGATACTTTATATCAAACTACTGACCCCTCCTCCTGATACTTTATATCAAACTACTGACCCCTCCTCCTGACACTTTATATCAAACTACTGACCCCTCCTCCTGACACTTTATATCAAACTACTGACCCCTCCTCCTGATACTTTATATCAAACTACTGACCCCTCCTCCTGATACTTTATATCAAACTACTGACCCCTTCTCCTGATACTTTATATCAAACTACTGACAACTCCTGATACTTTATATCAAACTACTGACCCCCCCTCCTGATACTTTATATCAAACTACTGACTCCTCCTGATACTTTATATCAAACTACTGACCCCTCCTGATACTTTATATCAAACTACTGACCCCTCCTCCTGATACTTTATAAACTACTGACCCCTCCTCCTGACACTTTATATCAAACTACTGACCCCTCCTCCTGATACTTTATAAACTACTGACCCCTCCTCCTGATACTTTACATCAAACTACTGACCCCTCCTCCTGACACTTTATATCAAACTACTGACCCCTCCTCCTGATACTTTATATCAAACTAATTACCCCTCCTCCTGATACTTTATATCAAACTACTGACCCCTCCTCCTGATACTTTATATCAAACTACTGACCCCCCCTCCTGATACTTTATATCAAACTACTGACCCCTCCTGATACTTTATATCAAACTACTGACCCCTCCTCCTGATACTTTATATCAAACTACTGACCCCTCCTCATGATACTTTATATAAAACTACTGACCCCTCCTGATACTTTATATCAAACTACAGACCCCTCCTCATGATACTTTATATCAAACTACTGACCCCTCCTCATGATACTTTATATCAAACTACTGACCCCTCCTGATACTTTATATCAAACTACTGAACACTCCTGATACTTTATATCAAACTACTGACCCCTCCTCATGATACTTTATATCAAACTACTGACCCCTTCTGATACTTTATAAACTACTGACCTCTCCTGATACTTTATATCAAACTACTGACCCCTCCTCATGATACTTTATATCAAACTACTGACCCCTCCTGATACTTTATAAACTACTGACCCCTCCTGATACTTTATATCAAACTACTGACCCCTCCTCCTGATACTTTATATCAAACTACTGACCCCTCCTCCTGATACTTTATATCAAACTACTGACCCCTCCTCCTGATACTTTATATCAAACTACTGACCCCTCCTCCTGATACTTTATATCAAACTACTGACCCCTCCTGACACTTTATATCAAACTACTGACCCCTCCTCCTGATACTTTATATAAAACTACTGACCCCTCCTCCTGATACTTTATATCAAACTACTGCCCCCTCCTCTTGACACTTTATATCAAACTACTGACCCCTCCTCCTGACACTTTATATCAAACTACTGACCCCTCCTCCTGATACTTTATATCAAACTACTGACCCCTCCTCCTGATACTTTATATCAAACTACTGACCCCTTCTCCTGATACTTTATATCAAACTACTGACCCCTCCTCATGACACTTTATATCAAACTACTGACCCCTCCTGATACTTTATATCAAACTACTGACCCCTCCTCATGATACTTTATATCAAACTACTGACCCCTCCTCATGATACTTTATATCAAACTACTGAACCCTCCTCATGATACTTTATATCAAACTACTGACCCCTCCTGATACTTTATATCAAACTACTGACCCCTCCTCCTTACACTTTATATCAAACTACTGAACCCTCCTGATACTTTATATCAAACTACTGAACCCTCCTCCTGATACTTTATATCAAACTACTGAACCCTCCTGATACTTTATATCAAACTACTGACCCCTCCTGATACTTTATATCAAACTACTGAACCCTCCTGATACTTTATATCAAACTACTGAACCCTCCTGATACTTTATATCAAACTACTGACCCCTCCTCCTGATACTTTATATCAAACTACTGACCCCTCCTCCTGATACTTTATATCAAACTACTGACCCCTCCTCCTGATACTTTATATCAAACTACTGAACCCTCCTGATACTTTATATCTGTGGGAGTGGTTTCAGTGTGAGTAAACTCTCTGTCCCCTATCTCTATCCCAAAAGGCACCCTATTCCCTATGTAGTGCAGTACTTTGGACCCGGGACATAGGCCCATAGGACAGTAGTGCACCATTTAGGGAACAAGGGGCCCATAAACAGCCCGATGCTTTAAAGATTTTAAGCAGTTTGTGACCATGAGGCAGATCCACACAACTACGTGTCTTTAAACCAGTCATCTAGCTATGTCCCTTACCATCTCAAATCAAATCAAATCTAATTGTATTAGTCACATGTGCCGAATACAACTGTGAAATGCTTACTTACAAGCCCTTAACCAACAATACAGCTGTTTAGTAGCCCCTTGGACCTAGACTTGGATCTCCGGTGCAGCTTGCCGTGCAGTAGCAGAGAGAACAGTCTATGACTCGGGTGGCTGGATTCTTTGACAATTGCTGTCCACTTTCATTCTGGAGGATTTTCTATGAAACAACCTTCCTTTTATCAGAGTTTTGCATATGTGTGTGTGTGTGTGTGTGTGTGTGTGTGTGTGTGTGTGTGTGTGTGTGCGTGTGCGTGTGCGTGTGTGTGTGTGTGTGTGTGTGTGTGTGTGTGTGCGTGCGTGCGTGTGTGCGTGTGTGCGTGTGCGTGTGTGTGTGTGTGTGTGTGTGTGTGTGTGTGTGTGTGTGCGTGTGTGTGTGTGTGTGTGTGTGCGCGTGCGTGCTTGCGTGTGCGTGTGTGTGTGTGTGCGTGTGTGTGTGTGTGTGTGTGTGTGTGTGTGCGTGCGTGTGTGTGTGTGTGTGCGTGCGTGTGTGTGTGTGTGTGCGTGTGTGTGTGTGTGTGTGTGTGTGCGCGTGTGCGTGTGTGCGTGTGTGTGCGTGCTTGCGTGTGTGTGCGTGTGTGTGTGCGTGTGCGTGCGTGCTTGCGTGTGTGTGTGTGTGTGTGTGCGTGTGCGTGCGTGCTTGCGTGTGTGCGTGCGTGCGTGCTTGCGTGTGTGTGTGTGTGTGTGTGTGTAGCCTAAATTCTATGAATCAACATTTGTAAAACAGGACTTTCCTGCTTTAATAATAAACTACAAATGAAGGAGTGAGTTGAGTTTTTACATTCACATGATGAAATGTTTTGGTGTAACTCCGTGTCTGAAGTCTGAACTCAGGAAGCTGGAGTGGAATCAACAGCGCAGCCTTTGTTTTCAGATTATGACGGTAGGTGAAATTAAATGTGTCCTAACTCATAGGCAACCCAGGCCCACTACACTAGCAGTAGAATTTATACAAAGCCATATTGCAACCTTTGGGAGCTGTTTCTCATGCCATAGAAGGCAGGGTCTTTGATTACAATGAAATATCACTCCTCCAGTTTATCTGGGATTCACATGGTATCCTGTTAACTGTATGTGACGCACTACTGGTCCTGGTCAAGGTCAAGGTTAGTGCACTACTGGTCCTGATCAAGGTCAAGGTTAGTGCACTACTGGTCCTGGCCAAGGTCAAGGTTAGTACACTACTGGTCCTGGCCAAGGTTAGTGCACTACTGGTCCTGGCCAAGGTCAAGGTTAGTGCACTATTGGTCCTGGTGAAGGTTAGTGCACTTCTGGTCCTGGTGAAGGTTAGTGCTCTCTTGGTCCTGGTCCTGGTCAAGGTTAGTGCACTACTGGTCCTGGTCAATGTTAGTGCACTATTGGTCCTGGTCAAGGTTAGTGCTCTCTTGGTCCTGGTCCTGGTCAAGGTTAGTGCACTACTGGTCCTGGTCAAGGTTAGTGCACTACTGGTCCTGTTCAAGGTTAGTGCTCTACTGGTCAAGATTAGTGCACTTCTGGTACTGGTCCTGGTCAAGGTTAGTGCACTACTAGTCAAGGTTAGTGCACTACCGGTCCTGGTTCTGGTCAAGGTTAGTGCACTATTGGTCCTGGTCCCGATCAAGGTTAGTGCTCTACTGGTCCTGGTCCTGGTGAAGGTTAGTGAACTACTGGTCCTGGTCCTGGTGAAGGTTAGTGCACTACTGGTCCTGGTCCTGCTCAAGGTTAGTGCACTACTGGTCCTGGTCCTGGTGAAGGTTAGTGCACTACTGGTCCTGGTCCCGATCAAGGTTAGTGCACTACTTGTCCTGGTCAAGGTAGGGCACTATTGGTCCAGGTGAAGGTTATGGCTATACTGGTCCTGGTGAAGGTTAGTGCTCTATTGGTCCTGGTCAAGGTTAGTACACTACTGGTCCTGGTCCCGGTGCAGGTTAGTGCTCTACTGGTCCTGGTCAAGGTTAGTGCACTACTGGTCCTGGTCCTGGTCAAGGTTAGTGCACTACTGGTCCTGGTCAATGTTAGTGCACTATTGGTCCTGGTCAAGGTTAGTGCTCTCTTGGTCCTGGTCCTGGTCAAGGTTAGTGCACTACTGGTCCTGGTCAAGGTTAGTGCACTACTGGTCCTGTTCAAGGTTAGTGCTCTACTGGTCAAGATTAGTGCACTTCTGGTACTGGTCCTGGTCAAGGTTAGTGCACTACTAGTCAAGGTTAGTGCACTACCGGTCCTGGTTCTGGTCAAGGTTAGTGCACTATTGGTCCTGGTCCCGATCAAGGTTAGTGCTCTACTGGTCCTGGTCCTGGTGAAGGTTAGTGAACTACTGGTCCTGGTCCTGGTGAAGGTTAGTGCACTACTGGTCCTGGTCCTGCTCAAGGTTAGTGCACTACTGGTCCTGGTCCTGGTGAAGGTTAGTGCACTACTGGTCCTGGTCCCGATCAAGGTTAGTGCACTACTTGTCCTGGTCAAGGTAGGGCACTATTGGTCCAGGTGAAGGTTATGGCTATACTGGTCCTGGTGAAGGTTAGTGCTCTATTGGTCCTGGTCAAGGTTAGTACACTACTGGTCCTGGTCCCGGTGCAGGTTAGTGCTCTACTGGTCCTGGTCAAGGTTAGTGCACTACTGGTCCTGGTCCTGGTCAAGGTTAGTGCACTACTGGTCCTGGTCCTGGTGAAGGTTAGTGCACTACTGGTCCTGGTCAAGGTTAGTGCACTACTGGTCCTGGTCCTGGTCAAGGTTATGGCTATACTGGTCCTGGTGAAGGTTAGTGCTCTACTGGTCCTGGCCAAGGTCAAGGTTAGTACACTATTGGTCCTGGTCAATGTTAGTGCACTACTGGTCCTGGTCAAGGTTAGTGCTCTACTGGTCCTGGTCAAGGTTAGTGCTCTACTGGTCCTGGTCAATGTTAGTGCACTACTGGTCCTGGTCAATGTTAGTGCACTACTGGTCCTGGTCAATGTTAGTGCACTACTGGTCCTGGTCAATGTTAGTGCACTACTGGTCCTGGTCAATGTTAGTGCACTACTGGTCCTGGTCCTGGTCTTGGTTAGTGCACTAATGGTCCTGGTCAATGTTAGTGCACTACTGGTCCTGGTCCTGGTCAAGGTTAGTGCACTACTGGTCCTGGTCAATGTTAGTGCACTACTGGTCCTGGTCAATGTTAGTGCACTACTGGTCCTGGTCCTGGTCTTGGTTAGTGCACTACTGGTCCT
Organism: Oncorhynchus clarkii lewisi; assembly: GCF_045791955.1. Classification (NCBI taxonomy): domain Eukaryota; kingdom Metazoa; phylum Chordata; class Actinopteri; order Salmoniformes; family Salmonidae; genus Oncorhynchus; species Oncorhynchus clarkii. The sequence continues at coordinate 84,280,269 of NC_092166.1, read as the reverse complement.
GGTCAATGTTAATGCACTACTGGTCCTGGTCCTGGTCAAGGTTAGTGCACTACTGGTCCTGGTCAAGGTTAGTGCTCTACTGGTCCGGGTCAAGGTTAGTGCACTACTGGTCCTGGTCATGGTAAGTGTTCTACTGGTCCTGGTCAAGGTTAGTGCTCTACTGGTCTGGGTCAAGGTTAGTGCACTACTGGTCCTGGTCAAGGTTAGTGCTCTACTGGTCCGGGTCAAGGTTAGTGCACTACTGGTCCTGGTCAAGGTTAGTGCTCTACTGGTAATGGTCAAGGTTACTGCTCTACTGGTCCTGGTCAAGGTTAGTGCACTAAACAGGGAGCAAGCTCTAATGTTAATGTCTTGACATTACAGTCATTTAGAAGATGCTCTTATCCAGAGAAACTCCCAGGAGCAATTAGGGTTACGTGCCTTGCTCAAGGGCACATCGATAGATGTTTCACGTAGGGGATTCGAACCGGCAACCTTTCAGTTACTGGCCCAATGCTCTTGATCGCTAGGCTACCTGCCGTCCCCGGCTGGTTTTATGTTATGAAAATACCCTTTTTTGTGTCTGTTTGTTTTTAATAGGAACTTCAGTCTCAATTTACTGTTCAAATTTAGAGTAGTAGAATACACAAAAGGTGTGAGTTTGAAATTTGGTTGTGCATCAGCAGTTTTTCCTCTGGTTTTGTCAGTCACTGACAGTCTCTCAATTAGCCATGTTAGCTAGCTATTTTTTTTTAGATTGGTAAGTTAGTCTAGCCAGTTATCTAAACTTGTGGTTATCATGGCTGAATACCGACATGGCACGCAGGGCACGTGCCCAGGGGCCCTGACCTCCAGAGGGCCCTGACCTCCAGAGGGCCCTGACCTCCAGAGGGCCCTGACCTCCAGGGGCCCTGACCTCCAGAGGGCCTGCATTGTTATCATTAACGTGGCATAAGTCATGGCAAAACATGTAGAATTTCAGAACATTTCCTTTAAAACTGCAAAAAAAAAAATTTGCCGCACGGCTAATTGAGTAGAATTGCATGAATTTTTAAAAATAAAATTGCACAAACAAAATCGCCGCCCCAATGGCAAAACCTGTAGAACAAACAGAAAACCTGCTTTAAAACTGCAACGTTTGGGATCTATGGATTAAGAATGAACCTGAACTAATGGTGTTGACTGTGATTTGTCATGGGCTGGAGCTCCCTGTATGACATTGTTGTCTTGTCGACTGTGTTTGTTGTGTCTGTTCAGATTTTTGGTGTTATTTTTGTGTGAAAAAATGTACGAAATGATTAGGTGACTTTGGGACGTCACTAACAATGCTACGTTCTTGGAACTAAGGTTTTCTTTCACCCACCAACATTTAGCCAGATTAAAGGATTGCTACATTTAAACTTGTTGCATTGTTAAACCAATAATTCACTGGACAAGGGTCTCTCAGTCCATTCACTATGCAGTGTCAGCTTCCAACTGACACGCACAGTTACTTATGATGTCATGGATGGCTGAGGCAGCAGGTAGGTCCTACCTATCGAAGTAAGAGATCCTTCATCTTCACACGGCATATCATGTTTAGCCTACTAAGTGTACTAAGAATGTATGACCTGTAGGTTTAGAGTTCAGTGATAATATAAAGTCTGTTATTGGTCATTAAGAGCCAACAATTTGAGAAAGTCGGTTTCCCTGTCAGTTATGTGCTTGCAAAATTGGTGCGCAGAAACCACTTCAATGAACACGACCGTTTAGGGATTTATTTTTTTTCATCGGGAAAATAAGAAATAGCTGTTGCCCAGTGTGTGTCAAACTCTTCTGCTATTGCGCCACTTTGTTAGTACATTCTTGTAGGGATTGGTAAGGGTTTTACATCAGATAAGTCCTTGCATGGTCTTTTCACGTGAAAGAGCCTTTATAAGGAGTTCAGTCAAAACTCTGGCACTTTCAGACGCGAGAATAAACGTTGAGGAACTATCTGTAGTGTCCGACAATACTAGTGGCCATCAAAAATGGCAGCATACTCATTACCGGAGGGATTCTCCGATTTTGACATGTTTGCATTCGGTTCAGCTCTTCTTGTTGGGGGTAAGTGAAATATTTTATGGTAAAAATTTGAAAGAAAAGCTGTTATTTGCGTTAGCGAAATGGCATCCAGATGGAGATGGGATTTTAAAGAGATCTTAAGGGACAGGTCTACTGATTTGAAAGAGATCTTAAAGGGACAGGTCTACTGATTTTAAAGAGATCTTAAAGGGACAGCTCTACTGATTTTAAAGAGATCTTAAAGAGACAGGTCTACTGATTTTAAAGAGATCTTAAAGGGACAGGTCTACTGATTTTAAAGAGATCTTAAAGGGACAGGTCTACTGATTTGAAAGAGATCTTAAAGGGACATGCCTACTGATTTTAAAGAGATCTTAAAGGGACAGCTCTACTGATTTTAAAGAGATCTTAAAGAGACAGGTCTACTGATTTTAAAGAGATCTTAAAGAGACAGGTCTACTGATTTTAAAAAGATCTTAAAGGGACAGCTCTACTGATTTTAAAGAGATCTTAAAGGGACAGGTCTACTGATTTTAAAGAGATCTTAAAGAGACAGGTCTACTGATTTTAAAAAGATCTTAAAGGGACAGCTCTACTGATTTTAAAGAGATCTTAAAGGGACAGGTCTACTGATTTTAAAGAGATCTTAAAGGGACAGGTCTCCTGATTTTAAAGAGATCTTAAAGGGACAGGTCTACTGATTTTAAATCATGCCAAGATTGTCACTGGAAGATGTGAATAATCCACAAGGATTTGAAGATGCGGTTCTGTAAGGTTGACATGTGAAATAGTAAAATAAAAGTCTGTGTAGATAAAATTAAATGATTTCTGGCATTATAATATCCTATTAACATATAGGCTATATAACTTAACTGAAATGTTAAACGTCCATTTTTAGTCTTTGTCTCCCCCCCCCCCCCCCCATGATGATTTCTCTTCTTTCCACGTGTCTTTTAGGTCTTGTCGGATTCTTCCTCAACGCCGTTTCAATATTGGCCTATATTAGCGTAAAGCAAATGCGAACTCCCAGTAACTTCCTTGTCTTTAACCTCGCCGTGGCTGACATTATGCTCAATACAACCGGCCTGATCGCTGCATACGCCAGCTTATCGTACAGGTATAAATGATTATCCTTTGACGCTGCATTAACGCCCGTGGAGGTTTCCTGACTTATGTGTACAATAGTTGTTGTTAAAACGCTCTTATGCGTTTGATCAAATATTTGTTTTAGAGACAGGACATCAGGACAAATCGTTCTAGTGAGGCACACTTTTTTTTCCATGTATATCTGAATAGCTATGATGGATAGATCGTTTACTACACAAAGCTGTAATGTTAGTGTGTGTGATCATGACTTTATAGTTCAACTGAATAGAACCACAAGTCAAAGTAGGTGTATTTGGTATAACAATTAGCTGCGAAATGAGTCATCATGTTTATGTAGGAATGTAGCCATTCTGAAACCGGTTTATGCCTGATTGGATTAGAAACACTAAGGCTGAGTTTACACAGGCAGCCCAATTCTGATCTTTGGCCAATAATTGGCCTTTTGTTCCAATCAGATCAGATCTCTTGCCAATAATCGGACAAAAGATCAGAATTGGGCTGCCTGTGTAAACGCAGCCTAAATGCGCTCCTCTCTTCTCGTCACCCTAGACACTGGCCCTGGGGTCAAGACGGATGTAGCAACCACGCCGTCATAGGGATGACAGCAGTTCTGGCCTCCATCAGTTTCCTGGCTACCATCGCCTGGGACAGATATCACCAATATGTCACCAGTGGGTAGTATCCTATATTATAGCTTTATCTATATACATCTACAAATCTACAAACATATTCTTGAAAAATGTTAAATAAATATAACAACGTTATTTTGTTCCAGATCAGAAGCTGTTTTGGAGCACGGCCTGGACTTTTTCTATCATTATCTGGGGGTTGGCCATCTTCTGGGCGGCCGTCCCTCTGACTGGATGGGGAGTGTATGACTTTGAGCCAATGAGGACGTGCTGCACTCTAGACTACACCAAAGGAGACAAGTAGGCTACATTTTAAAGTGGAACTGACAAGCGTTTCATCATAATCATAATATCAGTCAAAAAAATGATCATACTCCCAGTTTATCCAACTTTAGAAGAGGTTTTAAAAATAGGTTCTATTCGACTCAACGTTCCCCAACAACTCAAGGCGTTGTTGGGGAAATCGATGGATGCAGTTCAATGCATGATTCATATAATTCCCCAATACAGTTCTTGCTATTCCCCAAAAAATATTGCTATCAGGTTGTAAATCCCATCTGGCACATTGTTTGCTGCCTGCATTCGGGATGCACTGTTTCACTTTCCATTACTAAATATTTTGGCTAGCATTAGTTGTTGATCTTTATTGTTGTTGATG